>NC_056627.2:239821318-240036318 GCF_002870075.4 Lactuca sativa
GTCATGTGACGTGAGCAGCCACTGTCAATATACCATTCTTCGTCGAACTGCTCGTCACTGATAACCTACAAAAATCAAGCAGATTTAGGAATCCAAAGTTTCTTGGGTCCACGTGAGCCTTTCACAGGAACAGGAATAGTAAGAGAAATGTCAACAAGATATGTTCTTTTTATTAAAGTTGTTTCATCTTTCTTCTTAATAGTGAAAACTTTAATTTTGTTGGGATTTGTTACAGTCGGTTTGGATTCAGGTTCAGGCATTTGGGCCTTGGAATGCTTTTGATCATTCTTGACTGAGGAAACCTTCGATTTTCCTTTCAAATCTGTTGAAGATTTTGGATTTTGAGTTTGAACAGAATTGGATTTAGAATGGGGTTGAGAAGAATTAGAATGAGAGAATTTAGACTGAGAAGTTTTCTTGACTTGAGGTTCTAAGTGACCCTTTTGTTTTTGGTCATTAGTGGGACCGAACCTAGAACCTTGGTAGCTTTTGCTCTCGAACCGAACCTATGCTTTCGGTAGCTGATGTTCTCTGAACCGAACCTTTCCCTTCGGTTGTTATTCCTTTCAGAACCGAACCTGTCCTTTCTGTTGTTATTACTTTCTTGCGGCCTGACAGTACTTTTCTCTGATCTTGAGTTTTTGTCATGATAAGAGAAATGGGAGTTTTGAGATCGCCAAAACTGTTTTTGCTCTGAGAGATTCTTCTTGTATCTCAGATTCCTTTGCTGCTTCTGATCCTTCACTTGCTTCGGCTGTCGGTGAATGTTGGCTTTTTGCTTTTGCTTCCTGTCAGCCGGTTCACTTTTAACAGATTATGTTTCGATTGTAGGAGTAACTTCTTCTACAGGAACTTCTTTTGCACCACTAGTACTTGGCACATCGAAGTTGTCAGGCTTGTTTAGAGGCTCTGGCACATATCTGCCTTTGGTTTTCCATGATGTCCGCTCTAACAGACCAACGGTTTCGTCAACATTATCTATAGGAGCAGACCAGAAAAAGTCATCACAACCATCTGCATTATCTTCGTTTACTATGGCGGTGAGTTCGGCTGTCTGATGTTCGGTTACTCCTGTGACCTTATACACCTGATTTGGTGTTGTTCTTACCTTTTGATATACAACAGCTTTTTCTTCAAGAATCGGGGACTTATTTTGGGACAAACGAGCAAACTCCACAAAATTTTCAGAAATAAGATTTTTGTGGTTTTCGGGTTCGCTCTTGACAAACTCAGAACATTCGACTTCATCCTCTACAGAAATTTCACTCATATCATCATCCTCATTGAGCTCAGACGCGTTTTCAACATCAATTTTATTTTCTGAGCTCAAGTTGGCATTCAATAAGTCAAACTTTTGTATGGTTTCGGTCCTTAGTTTCAGTTTATCGTTTTCATCCAAAAGGTTTTTCAGCATGTCCTTATGGTCCTTGGACTTTATAAAAGATTCAATTTTGTCCAGACCATACATATAAGTCGGATTCACATCATCAGACGAAACTACACTTTCGCAATTACATGCTTCAGCATCGATTTCATCCTCCTTAAACTCAAGGAAGGGCAAAATCATGCGATGAATTTTCTGCCCTATTTCACAGTTAAGATGAAGTTGAGTGATGTTAGCATAAAGACGTTTAGCAATTAAACAAAAAACATTTCTCTGTTTCAGAAGTTTTAAATTGTCTCTTTGTAAATAAATGTTTTCGTCTTTGGATTTAATCAGCTCCGACTCCTTCAGCTCTATCCACATCCTCCGTTCCTCACTCTTGGATGACACCCTGCTTATTTGGTCAGTTAGGTTAGAATTGGTAACCCGTGTTTGAGTTAAACTACTATCTAGATTTGAGATTCTTGAATTTAAGCTTTTTAATTCTTTTTCATACGAATTTTGTGGGACTTTGAATGAAACAAAAACGGATTGTACCTTCTTGATCAATTCATCAAGCTCATTGATCTGCACACTGAGAGGTTTTGCTGTGAAGCATAGGTCCTCTCGCTCCGTGGTGTCTTCATTCCCACCATCCGTATTGTATCCCCTCATTTGAGATACATCTGTCACCATTAAACACTTCCCACCGCTTTCTTCACCTCTTGCAACGTATGCCTTTCCATGAGATGGCTTCCTGACCTCATCATCCTCTAAGTCGGTTGACCAGACCTGCACGCCACCAAACTCATCATCCGCTGCCGAACCCTGCACAATTAAAGCATTCATCGAAGGGTTAGTAGCAGCTTTCTTTCTCTTGATCTCTTCCAGCTTTTTCATCAACACGGCCTCTTCATCCTTTTTCTCATCCTTCTCTGCCATTTTCTTTAGGACACAGTCTTTGGCATAGTGGTTCTTTCCTCCATAGTAGTAGCAGTTCACACTAGAATCACCTTCAACTTTCGCCTCTTTCTTTGGTTCCTCTGTCTTCGGTTCCTCCCTAACCTTTTCAGAACTATAGCTTCCCTGCCAATTTTGGTTCTTATTGGTGGGGAACCTTTTCTTAATGAACCTCTTTGGATTCGACACCATCATTGCATAGTCTTCAGAAGTAAGATCATAGTCTTCTAAGTTGAGATGTTCATCTTCCACCATACTTTTGCTTTTGGATAGGAGGGCCAAGGACGCTAAACTAGAGACCACATTTTTCTCTTGCAAAACAATCTTTTCTTGGGATTTCAAAATCCCCACCAGCTTTGCCAACGAATAAGATTTAAATTGCTCATGAGCTTTAACAGTTGACACAACTGCTCTCCACTCGGATCTAAGGCCATTCAAAAAGGTTACTTTTTGTTCAATCAACTTCCTTTCTATATCGTGTTTGATCATCTTACTAAGAAGATGATTGAAGCGATCGAACGTCTGAGTAACAGTTTCATCAGAATTCTACTTAAATTCACCAAACTCAGACAAAAGCAAGGTCTGAATAGAATGCTCCAAATCCTCATCAGTGGAGTATAGCTCTCGCAGCCTATCCCATATTTCTTTAGCGGTGTTGCATGAACTCACTAGCCTAAATGTATCTGATTGCAGAGCAAATCGAATCAGTCTCAATGCTTTAATGTTGCATTGAAACTTTTCCTTTTCGTCTTGAGCAACATCCTTTACGTCCTTTAACAGATCATTATACTCTTTCTGGGTTTTAATGATTTTTGATGTTCCTGAATGAGCAAATGGTCCAGAAACGATTGCTTCCCAAATAAGGTATCCATTGTCTTCCGATCCGATGACATAATCTTCAAAGTGATGTGCCCAGACTTCGTAATCCTGGGTGTAAAGAATAGGAATCTTCGTCGTCGATCCAATGCTGTTAGAGATGTTGATGGGATTAGATTGTGACTCGTCCATGCTTGATCGTTTTAACCTGTTTGAAAGATCAGACTTGTAATATTTAATATTAGGGCAAAACAAATAAATGCTGAGTTACGTCAATAATGGAATGACGGCTCAATAAATATTAGTTAATGCGGAATAACCCTAATCGCAAAATCTTTCACATAAAAGATGTGTATGAATTACACAGCCTCCTGCTCTGATACCAATTGATGAGTTATGAATTAACTCTTTGATCGATTAGATCTTTGTAACAGGTAGGTGATGAACATAAAACAGTAAACAAAACACAAGTATGAATCAAAATGTGTCGAATGATTAGATTACTCGATCCTCAGCAGAGCTCGACTAAGAACTTCCAATGTAGAGGATTCTAGGGTTACAAAATAAGAACGATGATATTGCTGAACAATACTTTTCTAATCAATACTAATCATCTCGTTCTAGAATGCATGCAAGCATCTATTTATATTAAACCCTACAAAACTCACGGATGGACAGGCCCATACCGGAGATAAACATGGACTAGCTAACGAGCCCAATAGACGCAACACTATACTGACCCTATCATGTATATTAGGCAATTATATGTGTATATATAGAATATATGTTTGATTCGTAATCTTAGTGATTAGGATCAGACCTTTACATAAATTAGTAAAGATCCCTTAATTAGTCGGATATTCGTTATTGTAATCGTATATAATCAACATTAGGGTGAAAACCTTATGTAGTCTTGGTGACCGTCATTGTGACCTTGTTCTCTTTGTGAGAACCCTCTTTCTTACTGAAAGCATCTTTGTGATTATTTGTGTTCTTTAGTTTTTCTGTTTAATCTTTACTTTGTTTCTTCTTTTCTATTCATACTTGAGTGTATCCGATCGATACAAACCTTCAAATGGTATTAGAGTGGGTTTAAGATACACTTAATTTATCATGTCAACCTCCCATAATCCCAAGTCGTCTACTCTCAACAAGATCCCTCATTTTGATGAACACAACTTTACAATGTTGAAATCAAAGGACATGGTTGTTCTTGAAACCATGGATTTTGATATGCTTAACATCGTATATAAAGGTCCACATGTTCCTATGTATCAACCTATCATTGACAATGCTCCTGTTGGTCCCTTGAAGCAAAAGCCAAATTACAGTTATGACGATGATGACAGGAGACTTATCATTCTTGATGTGAAAGCAAGGGCAACCTTAGGAAACTATCTTCCTTATCAACTATATCATCTTGTTCAAAATTGTGAGTTAGCTTAAGAGATGATGGAGATGCTAACGGTGGCTTATGAAGGCACTGTGGAAGTTCAAGCAACAACCATCAACAATCTCAACCGAAGATATTAGCATTTATTTGTTCAACAAGGTGAGACTCTAACTCAAACCTTTAACATTTTTAACTGTTTGGTGAATGATATGTGCAGGTTAGGGATTTTCAAGCATTCCTCTCAGTTGGTTTTAAAATTCTTGGATTCTCTTGGGAAAAGCTGGGAACATCACGCTAATGTTCTTAAGAACAGTGAAAAGATTAAACTCATGGATATCAACTCTTTGTTTGGGAATCAACGAAACTATGAAGAAACCAAATCTATTCGTAAAGACATCATGAATGAATCAAACAAATAGATGTTTGTAGCCTTGGTCTCTCGAAAAGAAGCAATGAATCTCATCAGCGACGCTGATGATTCTGATTAGGGTGAAGCAAGTAATGACGAAGTTACTGATGAACTATTTGCTAGTGTTACACTTATTGTTAAATGCTATGAAGCATGTAGATCAAATGGAGTCCGAAGAGTTGAGTACAAGGAAGGTAGTTCAACGAGAAGGCTCAACTCGGAGAAAAGAAACTCAGGTAACTGTTTTAACTGTGGAAGCCCTAACCATTTTCCAGGGATTGTGAAGAGAATAAAGATGCTCAAATCCCGGAGAATTATGAAGTCATGTACAAGAAGCTGCTAGCCCAAATGAAGAAGGAGAACATCTATCTTCCAAAGGATTCATTGCAAAGCAAGAGGAATTTGAGGAATGGGTTAAAGAAAGGGAGACATCTGAAGACAAAGGGTTAAACGTTAAAGGTATTATAGATCTTATCAATGATGGCCCTAATGGTGGTCCCAACAGGTGTGACGCTGATACTCTTTAAGTTGTCAAAGAATCAAAGATGAAAAGATGGAATGTCTCTTCTACTCGTCAGGATCTAGAACATACTTGGTTTCTTGATAGTGGATGCTCTAGACACATGAATGGTCTCAAGTTCATCTTAAAAGATTTTGTAGAGAAAAATGGTCCTATTGTAGTTTTTGGGGATAGTAGTGAAGGAGTAGTCAAGGGTTTTAGAACAATTAAGGAGAAAGCAATTGGTAATGAAACATAGAGAGTGATCATCAACATTACAGAGAAAGCAATTATTCAGAGTAGGAGCAGTTGGGGTTGGCTATGCATCTTTTCTTCAACACAAATTGCTTTCTCCCTAATGCTGATGATCACGATGAATGCCATGAAGCATCCGGCCGATGAGACCAGATAGAGAGAACTATGTTTAAACTTGTTTTTCTGGACACATACATCTTCCTTCTCTAATAGCCTATGTTGGTTGTAATGGGATGAAGTGAAGCTAGGTAGTGTGGTACGTCTAATTTCTAGAGACGTTGTCACTGCTACACCGATTACCATCTACGATCCAAAGCCCTCTTCAACAAGATAGTACCCATCATCGCTTCAATCACAGATCTCAATGTATGGAACCTTCGATTCTTGTCTTGGTAACTCTCATAACTTGAAGGTTACAAAGATTGGATCCTATTTACTCGTGGGTTACAAAGACTAGTTCTTGTTCTTCTCTTGTTCTTGGTGAACATGAATCTTGGAGTCAATCTGCAATACCTCAACGATTAAGGGCATCTTCTCTCTTGGTTTGCTATGAATTATTTTTTATGTTGATATATTTGATCTTGCTTGTTTATCCTTTTATAGATAGTATAGATGGGCAGATATCTCGAAGAAAGGAAACTCATTTAGGGTCTTTCAATTGAAAAGATTTTGTGAATTGAGTCATTATCTCATTTCTGAAAAATTTGCACAATTTTAGCTTTTAGAAAACTTCCTTGTTTGACTAACTCTTTTGTTTTATTCTCTTATTACCATTGCATTTTTCATTATTTTATTATCCTATACCATATTAAATGAATTGATGGCCAATTCTAAATTCTAGACTGAAACTTAAATTTATGATACGGAATATAAACCACTTCTTGTTGATACGTTACACTGTACGATTCATGCTGATTCCAACTCAGCATGATTGAAACATTCCATTCACTCCTTATACTCTTCTTGATAAAATTTAACGATTCACTGTGATAAACCACACACTGATAAAATTTGAAACTCTGCTTCGATGGTTAGTCTATGTACCGTAGGCTATCACATAGACCAATCCTTTGTTGCCCATAAATTCTTCTTAAAAGCTTTATGATTCAGTGTAATATAGCATACGCTGATGAGAACTTGAAAAATCTGTATTGATGGTTAGGCTATGTATCGTAGCTTATCACACACACCAATCCATTCTCGCCATACATTCTTCTTTACAATTTTATGATTCAACGTATGAAGCTAGATGCTGATGATAATTCGGAAAATCTGTGTCGTTGGGTATATCATGTCCCTTGATGTATCACACACACCTACCTATTCTTTCCTAACAAATATTCTATTAAAAAGTTAATGATTCATTGTATTTTCCATACACAGATAAAACTTTGACATTCTTTTCTGATGGGTACATTTCATACCGGAATGTATTACACGCATCATTTCATTCATGCCCTTTATTATTCTAATAAAAGAAGTTGATGATACAACATATAAAACCATACACTGATGAGACCTCGCAACATTATGCCAATGAATAATTGTCTAAACCCATACTATTTGGAGACATCACAATCTCACTTGATTGTTAGCTGCATTTTTTACTCGCTGATGAAGTAACTCTAATACGTTGATAGGATAATTATGATACACTGACTGCTTTCGCTGATGATTATTGTCACTGATGCTATGTCTCACTGATACACAATTCACTTATCTCAATCCTAACTTTTGGATGATGATTAAAAGGTGTAACAATATCTTGGAATACGAGATTTTTACAGCGCCACCTTCTCCAATCATGATTATGTAAAAGGGAAGAAAAAGCATGGATAAATTTGGAAAACTATCTCTCCTAGTTCACTTCTACAACTTATTCAAGTAGTCGAATATCTTTCAAGAAAATATCTCTCCAGCATCATCTTCCTCAATTCTTTATCATGTAGAAGGTTCTCTATGTGTTTACTCCTGATGCTAATGTAACCAAAGGCCCTCATGCTCCTGATTCTCACATTTTCATTCAAGCAAACAACATGACATTCTATGAAGTTATCACAACTCAGTACAAGAACTTAAGGATTTAAGACTTCGTCAACTACATCAAAAGCTGCCCTTTTTGCTATGCATTATGTGATTTCCCACATCCAATCTACCCTAAGCAGGTATATGTGTTCTACTATTCGTGCTCTGTCGATTCTAATGCTCAAACCATTACTGGAACCATTAGATACGATAAATCTAGGGTTGTTATCAATGCAACATCTTTTCGAACTGCTCTACGTCTTCCCCAATCTGAAAACTATTCCAAAACCCCTTTTGAAGATAGATTCAAGTCTATTTGTTCAAGATTAGGGAATAACTTTTCTATTCAGGGTACTACTTGTGACCCAACTAAATACACCCTCCGTCAATGCTATTGTGCAGGGGGAAAGTACTTATCAAGGGTGATTGGAAAATGTCTTAGACATAAGACTGGAAGCCTAGATCAGTTAAAACTATTTGAGCAATGAATCTTATATGCTATGATCTGCAACAAAAGACTGGATTTTGCTCAAATCTTCTTCTATCAACTTGTTGAGTGTATCATTGGGAGCAAGAAGGCAACATATGTTCCTTATCCTTGTTGTCTTGCACTTATTTTGGTTCACAATGGAGAGGGTTATAATGCCAATCATGGAGTCGTTATAAAAATTCTAGTTATTGCATCAAAAATCATCAATGTTGGTCCCTATGATGGAGATATGCATCTTACCCAGAGTATGGAGAATTGGATTGCAAATCCCTATCTTGTTGAAACCTATGAATCTAAAGAAGTGGATGATGAAGGAAATAATGAAAATGATACTAGTGACATTGATGATGAAGAAGATGTTGATGATGAAGAAGACGTTGATGATGAAGAAGAAGAATTAGACGTTGATATATGAGAAACCTCTATTCAGGGAATGACTAATTCTCCTCTAAGATTGAACCATCATATTCGCTTCTCTACGACTTCAACTTCATCAACAACTCCTTCAGCAGAAGATATAGTACAACACGGATAAACCCCACCTCAAGTGGAAATTACTGATCCATTGATTCAAGATGTGAATTCTCCAAGATCAGTGTCTCCTTCCCATCAAGTTTCAACTGTCCCCCCCAATGCCAAATCCTGTACAGACTTCTGCTGCCTTTTAGGGGGAATCTAGTTCCAACTTTCAAACTTGTGCTCTACCAACTCCCCTATTGGTTAAGACGACTCAATCTCTTGGAGAAAGATTGTCTAAAGTAAAGAAAGATGTGACTGACATCACATGCACAATGGCTTTTGGTGATGATGATGATGATATGATGATTAAAGACACACCTCCTAACTCTCCAGGTGATGATCAACCTCTTCCTCCTAGGAATAATCCTCACAAATCACCATCTGACACTAATCATCCACCTTCACCTTCGCCCAAAAATAACCCTCCTCCACCTCCAACAAATCCTCCTCCTCGCACTCCCTCACCACCCCATAATATTCCTCCCCAAAATAGTGATGCCAAAATGGGGGAGAATAGTCAAGAACTTGTGATTTCGAATGTAAATCCTTTACAGCCTGTGACAACCGTCAATTTCGGTCAAACAAAGTCAACAAAAGTCAACCAGGTCAACTCAACTTGTATTGGACGTTTAAGTGAATTGTGATATTCCCTAATGCATCCAATGTACGATTGACAAATTATAATACAAAGTATCTCTCTTATTGGAAAATATCTGAATATAAGCCCTAAATAAGGTTAGTATTGTAACAATTCGGTAATTCAATTCTATATTATTTTAGTATAAGTAATATTCATAACCTAATGTAGTGGAGTCCATAAACCATATGCTACATGGAAAATTCATAACATAGGCTACAAATACAATTTTTTGGTAAAGTCGTCACCAAATGCGACAAATTCTATATCTGACCTAAAACACCCAACTTTTAACGGAAATAATCTTGGAATCAACCTAATTTTCGTGTAACGTATTATTATTTTTGATAATAATGATTTTATTAACAATTTTAATTTTTATAATTCAAATTAAATATTTATACATCATTTATATCATATGTTCTTTATAAAAATACTACACTTTTTATAAAAATGTCAAGATTTTTATAAAATAAAAGAGAGTTGACATTAATTCTATAAAACCTCGTAAGAGAAAAATTGTCTCTTCTTTTCCCCACAAATCCTTTACCAAACATATAACCAAGCTATTATACAACAAGTAACCATGCAACACCCCTACCCACCCTACCACCCTCCCTTCCCCCTCCCCCATAAGTTACGACCATACCCCTCCCCTCGTTCATCTTCATCCCTTTCTTCATCTTCTTCATTTCTCCTTCAAGAACAAGCTCCAATCTTTCAAGGATAATACTTCATAAATTGGTTCTTAGATTTTTGGTAAGCATTTCCTTGTTAATCTAGAGATTTTACATACAATCATACTAGTTTTATTACATTTACACACATTAACATGTGTTAAAATCCATAGGGTAATACCATCTCCAAGTGTTCTTCAACCATCTTCAAGTGTTCTAAACTTAAAGATCTTCATCTTCATCTCTTTATCCACTAAGAAATCCACTCAAGGTGAGTTTCATACCCCATATTTTCGAGATTTTCATGTTTAGGGGGAGGGGGGGAATACAAGAAAATTTGTATAATAAAACAAGTTAGTATGCATGCTTCATCTCTATGTTGTATATAAAGTATTATTTGCATGAAATATGGTTATTACTAGTTGCTAGAACATTTACATGTGGTATGTGAGTTTGGGATATAAAACTAAGAAAAACAAATATGTTCTTAAGTAAAAGTTATAAACTCAAAGCTTTAAAAACTAGGATCTTTATGAACAAAATATAGCTTTCCTAGCACAAATGGTTATAACCTAGTTATTTCAGCATTTTTGTGGGATATAATCCAAAATATGTTACTTGGGACATGTGTCTTGAAACTAGTTGAAAATATCAAAGAGTTAGTTTTACAAGAAGAAAACTAAAAAATCTTTCATTTTATGTAAAAGTGGGTTTTCTAACAAAAATGGTCATAATAAGTTTATGGCATTATTTTTGTGGGTTTTGACTAAAATATGTTGTTTTAAACATATAAAGTTAACTTGAGTTAAATATCCCAAAGGTAAAAATAAGTTTTACAAAGTTATATTTTAACTAGTTGCCGGTAAATGTCGTTAAAATGTGTCAAAAACTATAAAATTGGCTTTATCGTACTAAATGTTCTTAAACTTATCTTAGATGTAAATTATATGAGTTAATCTTTTAAAAAAACATCTAGACATGTTAACTTATATATATATATATATATATATATATATATATATATATATATATATATATATATAAGCTTAGGTTATTATATTCTAACTAATTATTGTGTGAACGTACAAATGATTGTGTGCCAATCATTTTACTTATTTTAAGAAAGTGATTAATACATATTTTTAAACGAAAGCTAATTAAAAAATACCATGTATTTTCACTATAAGGGTATTTTAGACAATTGAGATCAATTTAAAAAAGAAAAATTCCATATTTTTAGGGATAATTAATTCTCTTGATTTTAAAATTCTGAATTTTTTAATTAATTCAATTTTAACTATAACATAATTTTTAATTTTTAATTATCCCCGATTTTATTCTGTTGGAATGATCTTCTGTTAGAATCATATTCTCTAGTCTGTTATACTGAACTTCTATGAGAATGTCACTGACTAATAATAAATTTTTGAATACAACTTAAATTTTTCATTACCTTCTTAAAAACTAAAAACTTTATATAATATTCTATGACAATGAAATACCCACTAATAACAAACAAAAACATGTATATTATTCCACCTGAGTATTCTAGCGGAATATATTATTACATATAGTCTCATCATTTTATTGTAGATTATTCTATCAGAATATAACGACGAATAGTTCTCCCATTCTGACGGAATTGGAATTCAAGATTTCATTCTGGCAGAATTGCTGTCAGAAATGCAGAAATGCACCCTTGCAGCATATGTAATTTTCGGTCTCAGCTTCCCACACTAACCTACACACATAATTGCTTTATCACAGCCTGAAACAAAAAAATATCTAGAATATTAACAAACGGATAGATAGCCATCTACATTCTGGATGTAGATAAATGACATCAAGAGTCAAAGCAAACCCTGTGTACAAATATAAAGAATGTACTAACATAGAAAGGAAAATACTTGATGAATTTAAACTACACACACAAAAACGCATTAAACATATAAAAACTACACATACAAATACACACTTAACCTGATATCGTAATTTGATCCAATCCAAGATTGCTCACAAAAGAAATTTTACTTAATTGATTTCCATTAATTCCAACACTAAATCAGATGCATTCTGAGTTGGAAGCTCAATGCTAGTTTAGGAACAAGAAAATCAAAGTGTTTATGTTAATTCAGTCTTTTTCTCTACTATGTTAAGTAATCAAACCTCACATATACAATTCAATAGAAAAACAATAGCCAACGCAAATCCAAATGAATTGAATCTGACCGGGATATGTTCTACAATCATAATTCAATTATTTCAGTCTTGTATGATTAAATTAAAAACTCCTCTCAAAGCAGGATAAATAGTTCATAAAAACTCGAAATTCACTCTATAAACATCCATTGAGGCTGAAAATAAACAAAAATAAAACCTACCGGATATGAAAAGCAGATGGTAAATTAGTTTGCTGAAAGAAAATCGAGTCCAGGCGTGGCGACTTGAAAACATAAACCTCAATTTTTGACAGAAAAAAGAAGGCTGGATGTGTGGAGACGAATGTTCATTTTGCTGGTGATTTTAGAGAAAAGGGGGAGGAAGAAATGGCGGATATGATGAAGAAGTGGAGGCGGACACGAGCAAGAAGGCATTCAAGGTTTCGACTGATTGATTAAAGAAAAAAAACGAAAAGGAAAAAAAGCTTACCGATTGATTCGAGATGGGTATTCATCACTGGTCATGGGTTTTGAATGTTGACAATCGATTGTAGAAGAAGAAGAATTAGTAGATTAGAGACGGTGGATCAGGAACGATACTGGATTCAATTTAGGGTTTTGAATCTTGATGCACAACTAGAAAAACAACCTTTTACAACGTGCAATGCGTGTCGTAAAACGCTCAGACGACGCGCAAATGTGTGTCAAGAAAGGCCCTAGCATAACGAGAGACGACACGCTTTTGCGCGTCGTCTATAGACGACGCGCATTTATGACACACAATGCGTATCATTAAAGCCGCTGTCAAGAAAGGCCATGTCATAAATGAAGATGACACATATTTTTGCGCATCGTAATTTTTATTTTTATTTTTTTAAAAAATTCTTTATAGATTTTCTAATTTTCAAATTAAATTTGAATTTCATGTCTCATAATAGAAAATAAAATACCATATACAAAAAATACAATCCATTGCACAAAAGTTAATGTCATACAAAATACAATAAATAAGAAAGATAATTCATTGCACTAACATGTCAAATAAAAATAATCATCCCTAACTATATAACCTAATACTACATTGCTATTAAGGGACATCATCATAACTCACTGAAGGTCTTGGAGCAATGTTCTCGTCATCAACGCTTACACCAACCTTGCTTTAGTAGATGGTCTTGTAGCTACTATCTTTTTCAGCGTTAAATCCCCACATATAGCATACATGCAAATTGCAAATTGTTCTTAAATCTCAATACAAAGTATATGTACATATGTCCAAGATGCAAATTATTCAAATAGGTGTTCTAAAATGCTTGCTACTTTTTATTCATGTCTTATATAATAATTATATTTATTCAGGGTATAAGGTTGTGGGAATGACATACTTATGTCTCTTACTTTGAATCAACACCATAAAATAATTACAAAAATATCCCTCCCAATTACATTGAAAACAGAACAAACATGTAACAGAAAAACCTGAGAAAAAGTCAAGTAATCAAGTCATAAGAGTGTGCATGTAACAAATCTGACAAATGCAACATGTAGGTCATGTGATAGATAAATATTATGTCACATTTCCAAACCACACAATTAATTACAACATACAAGCACAAGCATACCCTCTTGAGTTTGAGGGGGTGTTAGAAAAGAGAGAAACCTGTAGGTCGTGTGATAGATAAATATTCTGGATTTTGCTGTCAAAACCTATAAAAAAAATCAAACCCATAACATAAGAAGTAAAACTTAAGATGGTTAATATATTAATATACTTATATTGTTACAAACACTATATTATATTTTTATCAATATAATGAAATTAAAATAAGTAAAACGTAACCCAAGTGATGGAAAGATACGTAGAATATATGAAAAGTGAGTGGAATTTTTATACCATTTCTGTTGCAGCAACTTTGTATTAGTGAACCTGGCCTTGTATGACCGCAAAAAGAAATAAACCAGTTACATGAAGGAGCATGCATATATAAAATAAAGCTGAGTCAATAAATAGTAATAGTAGTTGAGGTTTACCGAGTTATTTCAGCAACTGTTTTCTCTATATCAAGAGTTATTCTGACATCACTTGAGAATTGAGATGTTTGTTTTTAATTTTTATACCTTATATAGGAGGGTTATTCTGGAACTTTAAAAGCCAGGAGTGGTGCATTTGCATTAATATAATAAGAATTGAAGTTGATAAAGTTATAGCATACTTCACTTCTGTGTAACTTGACCAAGCTATAGGACATAATGAAGAAAAAATGAAATAAATTTCCCCAAATTAGACGTTTATTTGAGTCTAAGTATTTAACACGATGAAATGAACTTTTCTCAATTTAGACTAATTAAGTTGTGGACATGTTTGCTTTTACATTATTATTAAAAAAATATTTTGATTAAAAGTTGCTACACTATTAAAAATGGATAAGAAATTTACAAACTGAGTACTAACATTTTTGAAAATGGCAAAAAAATAATAATAATAAACTGTGATCTGTAATAGTAAGGGTTCGTTTCTTTCACTTTATTCCCTTAAGTGTTCACATAACACCAAAACTATCTTAAAGAAAATAATTGCAAAATCATAAATTTTACCTTGAGTTTCCAAGATGCAATTTGGTGGTGAGATATTCAAGTGCCACATCGGACAATTTGCTCCCAACAAAAGTAAAATAGTCATTTAAAAATAGATATTTAGATTTAACTGTTCAAGGACTAAAATAGTCATTTTAACAATTAAGATATGTAATATAATTTATAAATTACTTGTATTGTATTGATAAGATTACATTACATTTATTAACTCAGGTGCTACTATGATAAACAGAAATACGTGGACTTGCATTTGTAGAAATTTGATATACTCAATTGCATCACCTAGAATACTTGCTTTCTCTCTGTAGTTGATGTAAGTTTAGAGATTAGCCCATCTAGTTGGCTTGTTTTGTTTCTTTCAAGTATAAGTAGGAATGTTATTTATGATGTTACAGTGAGTTTTTTCAGCTCAATAAAAATCCCAACAGAAAGTTGGACAAAAATACCCCTCAATTGCTTCTTCTTGTTCTCTGTTCCCCTGTTCTTACTTCTTGCTGTTAGAATTAAGCAGCCACCTTCCCTCTACCATCTTCAGATGCAACCACATCACTCAGTGGAGGCCATGAATCAAACTTTGATCTGAAAGGAACTGTCTCAAAATTCTCAATCATTCGAATGATATTGGATTTTGGTCTTTCATGAACACGTAAATGTTCCTGTAAATCAATACGTTATTTATTATAATAAGAAGCTTGGAAATTTATATTTATATTTATATAGTTTGATATAATGTTTACTTCTGCAGCTCCATTTGTAGCTTTTCTTTCTTCAAGATTAGTACTTCTTCCAATCCACACATAAATTTCTGTTCCACAATCTAGAAGATAACAATGGTGTGTGTCTATTAACTTCTTTGTCAATGAATCAGCAGCTACAGGTATTGCTTTCCCCTTTATGATACTTAAAACAAGAAAAAAAATTAGAATTGTGTTAATTGTTGAATCAAGAGATAGAATAGTAATAGAATAATATAAGAAAATATTACCAAAGTAGCTGAGTAGGATAAGCATGAGTACTTTGAGCATCAATTGTAGCTGTTCTCTTTGGAAGTGGAGCAAATCCACCAAAGAAACCCCAGAATCCTCCAGCTTCAACATCAGCCATTAATCTCCCATCATCTATTCAAATCAAACATATACAAGTAGAATTGATATTGCAAGGGCTTTTCTGTAATTTTCAATTTTTATAACATAATGTGCAAAAAATACATACCAATGGTAGCTATGTCACACTTGTTACTATGGTAAGTGGTTTTGATGTAAGTAGCATTTTTTTATGAACGCATCTGGTGGAGCAATCTCCAATTGCAAAATTGTTTCAATCGCTAGCGATCTTGAATTGCGTTTTTGGGAACTAATCTGGAAAAAATGTTTCAAGTGATGCACCCTGCAATTAGTGAGTAGCGTTTCATCTTCCTCGGCAAGCCATGGTGGCTTGTAGAATTGACAAACTACAATACCAATAATTAGGAAACACAAAAAAATTATCGAACGAGAAAATTACAGAACCAGAAATTGACAAAACCCGAACCCTTTGATTTCAATTTCTTGGCCTTGGGAGTGAACGGCAATCACCGATTGACTAGCGAGCGATCCTCGTAGGCGCCATGGAGCTCTCGACGGACAACGTCGATGTCATCCTTGTTAATCAGCTTCTGCATCGCGATAGACTTGCAAGCGAATTGTTGGTGCGTGGTTTTATGAGTGACAAGATGCGTCACACCAAATTGACTTGCACGAACATCATCCATTGGTCGCCCGAGGATGGGGTTAGAAAGCTGCAAAGGGTGATGGTGGATGAAGTGTTGGTCGATAAGGCCCGTACATCGTCGCTGTGCGAGGCCTGACGATTCGGTGTGGGTTGGAGGTAGTGTTGGTCGAAGAGGATTTTAAGAACTTCAAAAATATGAAATTATCGATCTTCTACACACCAAGTAGCATTTCTGACAAATCGCATATCGAAGTCAGAAATATGATTTCAGGAACTTCACAACTAAAAATCGCATATCACGAACCCACGCAATGATTTTAGGGTTTCATTTGATCGAAGAGGATTTCACAACATACGAAGAAGAAGGAGGAGAGTATCAGGCAGGGTTTTCAATTTTTTGGTATTTGATTCCCCCCTTGGCAATTAAAAAATTGAAGACCGCGCGTTGATGAAAAAAATTATAAAACGATAGTTCTACACGACACACTTTTTTATGGTAGGTGCCCTCCGTGTTTTTAATTTTTTTGTTGGACATTAGTTTTAGGGCACACATAAATGTGTGTCCTCTATGCTTCATATTTTGGAAAATTGACATCAATTTTTAGGGCACGTACAAATGCGTGTCCTCTATCAACGCGTGTCATTGATTGCACGTCGTAAAAGGCTGTTTTTCTAGTAGTGATATCAATTGAATGTTATAAATACTGTGCTTGTTGCTATTTACTAGGAATACAGCTAATATCCAATTATATATCTATTTTACCATAATTAACTAATAATAAGATTACTATAATACCCTTATATTATTTATTAAATGATTTGATTTATCTAAAATCTGATTGGTGCATACAATAACACAATAATTACTTTAAATACCTAAACTTAGCTCTCTCTCTCTCTCTCTCTCTCTCTATATATATATATATATATATATATATATATATATATATATATATATATATATATATATATATACGTAACAAAGCATTTATAATAAACTATAATTGGTATTGTTTATGGGTCATTAACACTACTTTATCATTTTGGACGAAACGAATAACAATTTAAAGGTATGATTATTTTACACTATGTTATTACTATGGAAAGGTAATATTTCCACTTACAAAAGGGTTTTCATTTCACTATACGTAAACCGTTAATACAATTTTCTGAGTCATAGTCTTCACGTACCTACCAGAGTACCTACAAAAGTCATGTATTATAACTAGAATCTCCTATAAGAGAGTGTGATACTTGTGTATGGATCTATACACGACTGACAATCCCGCACCTAAGCTGCTAGCTACAGTTAGACCGATAGGTCTGGGGTTTCAAATGTCTAACATTTCGACGCCCGAAGAACGCCGTAACAGGCCATCTATGTCTTTTAGCACGAATATAATAACTCACATGGGGTATTAACAATACATTTGGTTTACGGGGCTAAAATTCATTCAAATGGTTATATATAATGATAAAACTACATGATACAATTTTCCAATACAACACTACTTACATATTTGGTCTTAGGGTTTAAGACTTACAACTCATTTTTAAAGAAAATGTTGGATTTTCTGAAAGCGCGGTCTATCAGTTTACAAGAAAAATTACAGAATATTTTCATACAAAACTCTTATGAACTCACCAACTTAATTGTTGACACTTTTTCAAAACTACTTGTATTCTCAGGAAATCGGTAAACAGGTAATCAAAAGGTTTTAAGGATGGGGCGTCACAACATCACACTATTTACTTTTGTTATATATATTTGATCTTGAAACAAACAATGTTTTGGATACAATGTAATCTCCTTAATTATATTATGATGGTTGTTTCTTTGATCACTATTACTCATTACGTTATGATACAATACATGAAAACCATCCACCCCCAGACGTTTCCGCCATCCTGGTTTGGGGGTGTGACAGATGGGTATTAGAGCATTGTTTATAGTGAACTAAGTATATCAGACCATGTAAGAGATACAACTATAAATACATTAGGGGATAGAACACTCTGACAAAAACATTTTGCATAAGTATACTTTTAGAATATAATAATATTTTATTAAAGTATAAGTACATACCTACGTACTAGAACGGTGTCATAACAAGAACAATAAAAAAGTAACAAGATAAGTTTAACACTACGAGTAAGCCTAAGTGGTATGTAATAAGATCTTAGATAAATAGAGTATGGTCAACTATATTAATCTGAGATGTGATTAACATGTGCTTGGGAATAGTCTTGGTGAATGTGATAACCCGAAGTTTGTTCCATCGCCGTAACCCATTTCCGTCCATAAAATTCGTCTTTTTCGAATTGTTTCCGTTTAAGTTTTTCAATTAAGTCATTATTTTTGAGACTTTTATTATGACTTAATGGGTATCCAAACACGTTTGAAACACAAGAAAACACTCCAAATTAGTAATTAGAAAAATTTTAATTTCGACCACGTCGAGTTACGACAAATTAATCGGGTGCAACCAAAAGCCTCGTTTAACGTCAGAATCGCATAGAATTCCACCGTGTCCCAAACTTAAACCATATATAAAGTTCAAAGAACCTCATTTGAAGCCTCTTCACCCTCTCTCTACTCTCTCTTCTCAAATCCAAGTTCTAGGTCCCAAAATCACTCAATTCAAGCTCTAAATCGATAAGGTAACTATCCTAACTCATAGATTAACATATTTAGCCTTCAAATTCGTGTTTTAACCATGAAATAGGACCATGTTCATGTGTTTACGGCCCTAGAATAGTCCTAGGCCGTAAACACACATAGAAAGGGTTTTGGAGCCCAAAAACCCTCCCAAATCACTTTTGGAGCTTGGAAATGACTTAAGGGCTTATTTGGATGGACTAGGAACACCATAAACTCATCATTTAAGGGATAAACATGAGTTTACGGCCCAAGAGCATGCTTGGACCGTAAACACCCTTTCTTAGACCGTAAACACCATTTTGGGTGTTAAGATGCCCCTTAAACACCTCCTAAGCCTTGGAATAAAGTCTAGAAGCAACCACAAATGTGTTAGTGACCTTAAACTTGATGAAAACCACTCCCTTAGGAGTTCATGGCTGTAAACCCCCCAAGTAAAGGTTCCTGGGCCGAAAACTCCTATAACTTGGTTAAATGATACCCTAATTTCATTCCATGGCTTGTATAATGACTTAGAATCACATATGATTGATCTAGCACCACCAAAACATAAAAGGAAAGGGTATATAGGATCTTACGGCCGTAAACTCCTAGTTTACAGCCGTAAAATCCATTAAATGGTCCCTTTGGTGGTTTAATTCCTTCCTATTCCATAGATTTAATCCTAGCTAAACTCCCCAAGTAATGTTTGACCTTTGAACACCTTAGAACACATCACCCATGAGTTTACGGCCGTGAACTCATGGGGACATGGTCTTTGGGTCGAAAACTCCCTTAGGATTTTACTCTTGAAGAGAAAACTCTATATCTATGCCCTATACGCCTGTAGATGCCACCCGGGTCACTCCTAACACTTGAAATAAAGTGTTTTCGCGTCTCGAAGTGTACTATCTTAATTAATTAGTAGTTCAAAGCCTAATTAGATACAAATGTGTATCTCTTCATATTACATAGGAACCTCGCGCATTTTCAAGCCCCGAACTGACGTCTAGCATCCAAACCGACACATTCCCCGATTGGTGAGTTCATACCCCTACCCTTTTTCAGTGTTTTTCAATGTTTTCAGGGGGGGATACAAGCAAAAGTACAAGAATATCTTGTACTTAAATTTATGATTTCATTTGAAATGTTTCATAATCCGTATACTTTTAACGATCGAAACCATATTAATTAACTGTTTGACTTGCAGAGTAGTTTTCAAACTGATTGTAAATCTTATTACAAAATGTTATATTTTACATATCATCAATGACTTTACACATTATTACTGTTAAAAGTATGAACCTTAGAACTTTAAAAGCGTCCTTGATAACACTCCCCCTAGATTCGAGAGTAAAGGACTAATAGCAATAAACTTAGAATATTAGAACCGTCCTTGATAACACTCCCCCTAGATTCGAGAGTGAAGGACTAATAACAATAAACTTAGAATATTAGAACCGTCTTTGATAACACTCCCCCTAGATATGAGAGTGAAGGACTAATAACATTAAAACATAGAACTTTAGACCCGTCCTTGATAATACTCCCCCTAGATTCGAGAGTAAAGGACAACTTTTAAAATTCATTAATCTTAAGATTGGAGACACGTCCTTGGTAACACTCCCCCTAGATATGAGAGTGTAGGACTACCCCTGTAACCAGAATCTCTTGGAGGGAGAGCGTGACTTGAGTGTATAGATCTATATGGGATTGACTACCCCGCACCTGGCTGCTAACTACAGCCGAACCGAAAGGTTCAAGGGTGACAAAAGTCATAAAAAGATACAGGCCCCGTTCCGAGCCTTATCTAGTCTATAGTATGGTTATGGAACTCGCAATCGAGATTATGGAAACCTTTCTATTTACTTATTAGTTTTATATATGTGTTAAAACTAATGTATTTTTTTAGGATAATAGACTTTCAGGAAACTTCGCACAAACACATTAAGTAGGGTAGATACTTGTACATTACATACAGATTCGATAATCAACCACAAACTTTTAAGGAAAATAAGGGTTTTTCCTGGGAAAACTGAACTGTTCTTAACTAGACGTGTAACTAATGGATAACTAAACTACTTTATAAGAAAATATGGGATTTTCTTGGCTAACGACATTTTCAGAAAACCAAAGGAAACTTGTTCACTTTCAGAAACAAACCGCTTATGAACTCACCAACTTTATGCTGATTTTTAAACTGCTTGTATTCTCAGGCTCTCCTTAGACAGGTATCCCGCGTTCTTTTGCAGAAGACGAAGCGTATGGAAGTCGCGTCTTACTTTTGATTAAACTTGTGTATCTACAAAACTTGTATTACTTTACTTTCAAACAAATGTAATGAATCTATGTAATGTAATGTTTTGTGTTTACTTCGCTTACTATGTACATTGGTTGTGATACTTAACATGACGTCACCTCCGCCCCGGAACGTTTTCGCCTTCAGTTTCGGGGTGTGATAGTGAACAACAAGTCTAAAACTTACCAACACCCTATACAAAGAAAATCTAGAATCAAACATAAAGTTTAAAATACTATAGGAGTATTTTATGATACTATAGAACCATACACCTAGATTATTTATGTGTCTCTTATACCTCTATTCTTGCACAAGACGACATGATCGGATTTTGCCATGAAGACCCATACTACCCTGCCATGGCAGTCAACAGATGGATCGAGGAGGAGCCAGAAGAGGTTCATGAGGAGGATCCAGAAGAGGATCCTGAATAGTACCAAGAGATTGAATACGAGGAGGAAGATTCTGAGGATGGATCATACGAGGAGGCAGGTGCTGGGGAGATCGTTAATGAACCTTACCCTATCAGGAGCAGGCATGAGACCCTATCACCTTCTTCCTTCCAGGTATATAGACAATGTGGGTCCTCTTTAGATTAACATTCCTCGTAAGAGAATATTGCCCATTAAAAGGCAAACTTCGTTGCTGACATCTGCCTCTGTCTAGGATACGACCCCACAATGGGCAATCCAACTACATGCATGGGCTAGAGAAGACAACCGACAATCCACATTCGGCATGCACCATGCTCCGGGCCCTAGCACCCCTACAGATCCATCACTACCTCTGATTGTACCATGAGTGGCCCGCTTGGACACTTGGGATCAGGCTCCCTATCACGAGGTAATGGAGATCGATGGCGAAGCCCAGAACGCGACGGTGCGAATTCAATGCATCCAATAGGAACAAGAACACCATATTGATGCCATGTTGAACCTACAAGCAGAGCAGGAGAATATTACAGACTGCCTACACTCCTTACAGGAGGAGATGACCGCCATGAGACAACAAATCCTTGCTACTGAAGCTAGGGCAGTCATAGCGGAACAATGAGCGGAGGAGGCCACTCGCGAGATGTGTGAGATGGCGGGGCACCTTGTGCATCATTTTGTTATATGATAGACTAGTATAGCATAGTGAGTTAGTGAATACACTACTCACACTATGTGTTAGGCTTATTTCATCTTTTATCACAACTAGTAGTAGTAAATCAAGCGAGGTACGCCCTCCAAAACCAATGTAACCCAAATCAACTTAATGTTTTGACATCTATGTTCTATTTTGGTAACTTAACATTTGTACAATGCCTACTACTACTACTACTAACTACCATAAGTACATTACAATGATGTTGGTCAAAACATTGGGAATCGTACAACAAAACATGTAAATTATATGTATATATATATATATATATATATATATATATATATATATATATATATATATATATATATATATATGGGATACACCTAGCAACGACCATAGTTGTAATAACCCGAAATTCATATCCCTAAATGTAACCCTTTTTGCGACTCGTTCCGATCATCCAATCGCCGTTTCCGATTTCGTTTCCGATTCCGACATTTTATTAAGTCATTAATGTGGATTTTATTTTATGACTTAATGCGTGTCTTAATACCCTTAGAACTCATTCTAACGCCTCATATTAATGATCGGAACATTTCTAGAATCAACCATATCGGGTTACGGCAAATTGGCCGGGTGCGACCAAAAGCCCTGTCTAACGCCGGTATCGAGTAGAATTCTACCGTGTCCCGAACTTGGACACTATTTAAAGTGATCCAAGTCTTCATTTGAAGCTTTTGCTTCATTTTACAACAATCACTCTAACCTCTCTCCTCAAACTAGATTTAAGGGTCAAAATCTCAATTTTAAGGCATCAAATCATCAAGGTATCTTCTCTAACTCATTGTGTATCATATTGGACCTTAAAATTCAAGATTAAATCATGATTTAGAGCCCTGTATATGAGTTTATGGCCCAGGAAGGTGCTTAGGCCGTAAACCTATATTTAAAGGGTTTTTAAGCCCTTAAACCCTTCCATGACTCAAACTAGACCTAGATATGACTTTTAGAAATTTGGTAATGGACTTAGAACACTTTAAACATGGATTTTGAGGGATTTGTATGAGTTTACGGCCAAGGCATGTGCTTGGGCCGTAAACTCCTCAAACATGGGTGTAAACTCATTTTCAATGTGTTAGAAAGTCATCCAACACCACCAAAAGCCTTGGAATAAATCATAGAACCAACCAAAAATAGTTTAGGGACCTTAAACATAACAAAACCTCACATATGAGAGTTTACGGCCATAGATGATGTGATTAAAACAACTTTTAATCTATGAAGATCGATTAGATCTTGAACAAGTATATGAATATAAAACAACAAGAACGCAATAATAAGAACAAAACAGCTTGAATCAAACGTGTCGAATGATTAAATAAAATCCTCAGAAGAGCTCGATTAAGAACATCAACTGTAGAGGATTAGAAGATTACAAGAATGATTTAAAGAAAAATGTTGTACTCTGGATGAATCGCTATTTCGATAATCTCAGCAATCTTAACCTAATATGCATGCAAGCATTAACTTATATACAATACATAAAAGGCTCTCGGTTGGACAGGCCCAAACCGGAGTGTACAAGGCTAAATTAACGAGCCCAAAAGACGCAACAATAAAACAATCTACAGCCCAACAATCTCCCCCTTTGCGTCAATTTGGAGCGAGACCTTCACTTCTTACTTGGGCCGGCAGCTGAAGCTGGTACCTTCTTCTTCACGGTGCTAAATAGACACTTGGTTATGGAGAGGATGGTCTGTCTAAACCGGATGTACCAATTGATCATATCATTGAAGTACTTGATGTCATCAGCCGAATTGTCTTTACACCGCTTGATAATTGATAAGACGTGCTCCAAGCAAGCTGTGGTGTAAAGGTGTTTGTCAGCTAAAGCGAAGAGACATTTCTGTCCTTCGGCTCTAGTGAACATCACTGAGTTTCGCCTCGGATCAATCTTACCCATTTGCATTTGATTTAGATCACTGGCCGATCCCACAGGTGCGACTTTCGGTTTCTTCTTAAAAACTGTGGCGACCTCCTGATCCATTAGGGCAACCTCCATGATATAGCAAGCCAACATCCTTTTGACATGGTCTATGATGGGACCATATTCGGTTTCATCAGTCAAAAGGATATTGTATAAGACAATCCAGTCATGAGGATTTAGATTGGGCAGATCCGCCAGGGAGATGATGTGGGCAGTTCTTGCAGATCCTCGGATGAGCTTGAACTTAACGTTTGTGAATCTCCCCACGGCGTAAGGCTTCAGCACCCGAACATTAACAATCTTCTGGGCGCTCCAGGTGAGGTATTGTGGGCGAGCGGCCTCCAGATAAAAGTCAATGAGCTCCCTGTCAAGCTCATCGTTCGGATGCGGGACTTCAAAAATGTTAGAGAAGGCGTGGAAGATGAACGCCTTTCGAGTCAGCGGCATATCAAACTGTGAATCGATAGAGTTGTTGCAGTCGAATGATATAACCAGCTCGAGCCATAGTATGCTTGGAGTCTCTATGGCCTCTTTTATCAAACGATCCCTGGTCCAGGCAGGGAAGAGCAACTTTCGGCTCTCAAGGAGATCGTGGGCTTCTTTTTGCTTTCGTTCGGCTTCTTCAGCCTCACGCGCCACACGACTGGCATCGTCTTCAGCATTGCGACTGTTCTTTCTTTTTAACATGTACGCAATGGTCTCCTTGTCTTCATCTTCATCATCATCTCCTCCCTCAGCTATGTTTTTGCCCTTGTTCTTCACACCCGAACCCGAGGCATGACCAGTTGGGGGTGGTTCGGTTGTGTGAGTAGCTTTGGAGGAAGGAGGTGGTTTCGATCCTTTCTTCTCATCTCCCCCTTGTTTCGGAATGGACACGAAACTCGGTAGGCCTTCAATCTTGCTTAAAAGATCCATGACCGGAGAGAGTTTTTCAGCGAGGGTGCGCCTCACCGAATGGTTTAAGATGGGGTCGTGTGCTTCGAGGATGTTTGATAATGCTGCGTGGACATCCGAAACACACGTCTTTATTACCTCCCTTTCGGATCGAAGAGCTTCCAATTGTTGCTGGGAGTTGGAAAGCTGCGTGCTCTTGACCTTAAGGGCGGTAGTTTTGCTCGCCAAGACGTCCATCATAGAATTTTCAGCTGCAAGATCCTCTTGTAGCTTTGCCAGGCGGGCATCGATGGAGGCACGTAGTGCCGAGTTGTCGTCGCTAATATGTTGTCTGAGAGTAGCGAACGAAGACAGCTCCGTCGAGACAAACTCGGCCAAGTGTTGAACAACTGGTTCCAGAGTTGTCTTGGTGGCGTCGGCGCTCTCCTGCAAGGACTTCAGCAGGATGGAAGCGTCATTAAATAGTTTATCGACTTTTTCGGTCGCTGCCTCACAGGCTCAGGTGGAGGCATAGATAGCAGAAGTTGCTGAGGCCACGGAATCATGTTGAGCCCTGGAGAAGGCGTCAACGATCTTCTGAAGGGCAGCTTCAGACAAAGATGACTGCTGGTTGGAAGAGGAGGCGAGAAGTTGATCAACCTTCTCGTTAAGCTCGCGAAGATGCTTCCGTGTCACTGGAGCATCATCCTCCTCATCACTCTGAACTTGAAACGGACTATAGTAGACCGAATCGAAGTTCATGTGATCACCACCAAGGTATTGATCACCGCCATCGGAGGCGTCTTCTGGAGATTGAGGTGGTGGTGAAGCTGGGGGTGTTGTTGGTTTGGTTGGTTCAGGTTGAGTGGGTGGGGGGTTAGTTTCGGGTGGTTGTTGTGTATGGGTAGTTTGGGTGGTATGTGTTTCGGTTTGTGGAGGTTCGGTTACTGGAGGGGTTTCGGTTGATGTGGTGAATATGGGTGGAGGTATAGGGATAGAGGTTGGGGGAATAGTGGGGTTTATGGTGGGAATGGAAATAGGAATTGTTGGTGGAGGTGAAGGAATAGGAGATTGATGAAGTTCCATCTCTGGGGTTCGGGACCGAGGTGGTGTGTTGCCTCGTTGAGGAGATTCGTCTCCTTGTGATCCTTCAGAGTCCGAACTCCCACCTTCGGATTCGCTTGAAGAGGAGGGAATAACGAGCTTTCGCTTCTGTTGGGTCTTCCTCCGTTTCGGCTGTGGGGATGAAGCAGCCTTCGGATGTTTTTGCTTCTTGGGAGAAGGTCCCTTGGGAGCTTTGGACACTTGCTTCCCCTTCTCTGCCTTTTTGCCCCTGGCGACCGGTTTGTCGGCATCATGAATCGACCTTAGCATGTCCGGTGTCAGTTCCCTCAAACCAGTTGGCCTAAACTCCTTGATCGTTCTGATCAGTCTGCTGTCGGAGGGCACATCGCCATACATCGACTCCGGGATACAGCCAATGAAAGAAAATTTTGATGCATCGGAGACGATTATCTTCCTGGTATGGAACGTACCAATAGAAGTCATCAATGCACCATCGGCTGTTGGAACATTAAACTTATCCATGGCCCATCTTGTGATCAAGATCCAGAACCGGGCCAGCGACACCTCAGAGTGTCGGGATGAGGAAGAGAGGCTCTGAATCAGCTGTTGCCATAGGACAAACCCATAGTCCAGGTTTATCCCGTTGTAAACCCCATACATTATTGAAAGGAAAAGACGACTTGCACCGTCAGATCCTGAGCTCCTCTCTGACAGTCCCTTGAAAAGAACGGTAAATAAACCATTCCACTGGGGCGGTAGGCAGGATTTCTTAAATTTGGCGACGGAGGTGAGAACCTCTGTGTAGCCCATGTTGTAAAACATGCTGTACAACATCCCAACTGGAATCGTCTCCGGGTGAACTCGCGATGGGTCAGCAGCAAACCCTAACATAGTGCAGAAACGGGGGCGAGAAATCGAAGTCTTGTGTTCTGCCACTTCAAAGAATACCCGGTCGACGGCCTTGTCGTAGTAAGTCGTCGCATAGACCTGTGATAAGGCCACCATTGGCACCGTTTCAATTCTTGACAGTGCAGGAGCAAGCTGGGAGTACTTGAGGCATTCTATGACCGGCGACATATAGGAATCATACGCCAGTGGGTTCAGATCAATGACTAGGCATTGTTGGGGTCGGATGGGAAGAATCTGAGAAGTTGCATGAACAGATGAAGATTCAGCCGTTGTTGCAGGTTTGGTGAAGAAGAAGAGCGGGAGAGTGTTTGGGAGTATTTTTGCTTTGGGAATTATGGGGGCAGTAAAGAGGTAAAAGATAGTGTAGATGGCCTTTTATAGTGGGTGATAGGAGAGAGAAAAATCGTTTCAAATCTCTTATGGAAATACGAAACGGGTTTTTGAGTGACTGATTGGTGACGGTTGGGGCGTGCGATGATCACGTAGGAGAGAGAGTGTCAGTATCCTAGGATTACGCCGCCCAATAAGCGCCGGTTGAGAGAGAGGAACCGTTTCCATTTCCACACGCGCCTGTAAAGCCAGAGTGATGACGCTTCGAAATTGCACACGCGTCCTTAGTTGTCAGAAAAAGCGCGGCCGTTTCAAATTCACGCGCCCTCCTTTTTACCGTCGTTTGAATTTCTATCCTTTTAACTCCTGCCGAGTCAGCAACTTTTTGTCTTATCCCCTTTTTAAACAGCTGTTTTTAATTAATGACCCACGTGGCTAATTTTTTACCACAACTTCATTAGTAACCTTCCAGTAATAAGCCAGCCTGTAAAATAATTAGTAACGGCATTTTTGAAAATCTAGGATTTTCGTGCAAAGAGTGTAAAAGAAGAAGAAATAAAGCAACTCTTTTTAGGATAATCTGTGATGTCAATAATGACACGAAACTGATGATCCCGGGCACGAATCTCTTCCTTTAAGGTCTAGAAAGACCTCAAAGTGTTAGTGTGGAATCCCGTTGAATTACGATCAAACATTTATAAATAAATGTTGAAAGGCTTCTTTTAATTAGGTTAATTAAGGGTGGTTTCGCTTTGATTCATCAATTCAATTCTTGATATAAGAACGAAAGTGAACAAAGTACTTGTGAGACCGGTATAGTCTGTTGAACAAGTAGGTAGGAGTTGATTTTCTAGTGGCTTGGATTAATAGGAAATCTCAGATAAAAATTTAAAACTGGATCCCTTGGGAAGAAATGTTATGGTGAGTAACAATTTGATTGGAATCACGCAAAAGAAAAATTGAGATTCCTTGAAGGTACATTCGTTAATTCATTGGTGAAAACTTGATCAAATTAATTGGTCACCGTCAATTCGTTGGTGTTGAATTTTGGGTTTCACTCAGCTCGTAGTGGCACGAAACTAAGATCATGAACACAGATGTTGTGTAACCATAAACCTCAGTGGTAGTTTCTGAGAGTCTCAAGGGTTACAGTGATGAAACGAATGTAATGGAGAAGTCTATTAGGGATGGTGTAAGAAAACATAGTACCTCTGCTGCGAAAATAAGGACCAAGCAGGAAACTCTTAACTCATGTGAGAAGAGAATGAGGTAGCTCACGATTAGAATAAATGAGTTAGCCTTATTGGGAAGACAAGGTTTGTGTATACCAGGTCATGAAAGCTATTTTTCAAAATCTTATGAGGCTTGGGACACATACAGCAGCATGTTTCTAGGGACACTTAAGTAAGTTATCAAATATATCCCCATAAACGAATGAGCACACAAAAAAAATTAAATAAAATATTTTTGGAGTTTTTGAATTTTATAATAAAAATAAAAATAAATAATAAATAAATAAAAATAATAAAAAATAAAAATTAATTATAAAAAAATAAGACTTAAAATAAAAATAAGACCAAAAAAAAACTTTGGATAAATGAAAAACCGAACCCGAACGTTCGGTTGGTTTCGGTTGGGAAAAAGTTGAAAAACCGAACCCGAGCGTTCGGTTGGTTTCGGTTCTAGAAAATTTTGAAAAACCGAACCCGAACCTTCGGTTGGTTTCGGTTCCATAAAATTTGGAAAAACCGAACCCGAACCTTCGGTTGATTTCAGTTCCACAAAATTTGGAAAATTTTGAGAAACGAAGGAATTTAGATATACAGGAAATAAATACTTTTAACACAAAGAAAAACAAAATTGTACAAGAAATATACAACAGAGAAAAACTACCTTTCATGTAATGAGCGAGTCAGATGGTTGAACCGAACCCGAACGTTCGGTTGGTTTCGCTTCTTACGTTTGAGGTTGAGAGGTAGTGTGAGGTACTGACTCTGATTCCATCATTCCTAGCCCTTGCAATAGTTCATTGAATGATGCTTCTGGAAGAGCTTTGGTAAAGACGTCAGCCAGTTGATCAGTGGTTCTTACGAAGTGAACTTCGACATTTCCATCTTCCACATGATCTTTGATGAAGTGATACCTCAGTGCTATGTGTTTGGTTTTAGAGTGTTGCACTGGGTTATGACAGATCCTAATTGCACTTTGAGAGTCATAATATAGTGGGATCTTCTTCATATTGAGTCCATAGTCTCGAAGTTGACTTTGGATCCAAATCACTTGTGATGTGCAGGATGCAGCGGCAATGTATTCCGCTTCGGCAGTAGACAGCGACACACATGTTTGTTTCTTGGATTGCCAGCTGACCAATTTCCCATCAAGGAATTGACAGCCACCAGTTGTGCTTTTTCTGTCGAGTCCACATCCTCCAAGGTCAGCATCAGAATAGGCTTGAACGAAGAAGCCTGAGTTGGATGGATACCAAAGACCTAATGAGGTGGTTTGCTTGAGATAGCGTAGGATGTTCTTCACTGCCAGCATGTGAGGTTCGCGTGGGTTAGCCTGAAATCGAGCACAATAACACACAGAAAACATAATATCAGGCCTGCTAGCGGTTAGATACATCAATGAGCCTATCATTTGACGATAGAGCGTGATATCGACAGCCGGTTTGTCTAGAGATGGGGTAAGCTTGGTGCCGAATGCCATTGGGACTTTGACTTTTGAGTCTCCCATCATGCCAAACTTCGCTAGGAGAGTCTTTGTGTAAGCTTCCTGATTAATAAAGATGCCTTCGGGTCCCTGTCTTATGTTTAAACCAAGGAAAAAGTTAATAGGACCCATTGAGCTCATTTCAAACTTAGTCTCCATCAACTTTCTGAATTCAGCTGTTAAGCTGGGATTCGTGGAGCCAAAGATGATGTCATCGACATAAATTTGAACTATCATAAGGTGGTTACCTTCCTTTTTGCGAAAGAAGGTTGGGTCAACCGAACCTTGTTTAAATTTAGACATCTTTAAAAATTTTGTAAGCGTTTCATACCAGGCTCTCGGAGCTTGTTTGAGACCGTACACAGCTTTATCCAGAATATAGCAATGATTTGGATACTTTTCGTTCACGAACCCAGGAGGTTGCTCCACAAACACAGTTTCTTCGAGTTCTCCATTGAGGAATGCACACTTGACATCCATTTGGAAAACCTCAAAGTTTTTGTGAGCAGCATAAGCCAGAAATATTCTAACAGATTCTAGCCTAGCTACTGGAGCGAAAGTCTCTTCATAGTCTATTCCTTCCTCCTGACAGTATCCCTTGACCACCATACGAGCCTTGTTTCTTATGACATTACCTTCCTTGTCCATTTTGTTCCTAAAGACCCATTTGAGACCAACAACCGAAGCATCTGCAGGAGTTGGAATGAGGCGCCAGACTTTGTTCCTTTCAAACTCGTTCAGTTCGTCTTGCATTGCTTGAACCCAATCAGAGTGATCGAGGGCAGTGTTCACTGTCTTCGGTTCAACTTTTGATACGAATGAGTTAAACATACAAAAATCAACCTTTGAAAATAAGGATGTCTGTTTTGCCTTCAGTTGAGATCGGGTCAGAACCTTTTCAGATACATTACCAACTACTTGAGAGATAGGATGATCTCTGGTCCATTTGGTAAGAGTAGGGTAATTCGGATCAAAGGTTGGATCTAGTTCAGCATTGATCATTTCTTCTGGCTCAGATTGGCTATCGTAATCAAGCGTCATATCATCATGCTCCCCCTCAATTGATGAGTCTTGAGAAACATGAGGTTCAGGAGTTTCTTGTGGTGCTGAACTTTCAGGCGTTGAAGCACCTTCGTTTGGAGGGGCATCTTCGGTTGGAGTGGCACCTTCGGTTGGTGAAGGACCTTCGGTTGAAGTTCTAGAGTTTGGCTCCCCCTGGACTGGTGAGCTTGGCTCCCCCTCGACATGAGAACTTGGCTCCCCCTCGACTGAAGCATTGTTGGATGGAGATTCATCAGTGGGCGATTCTCTTTCATGCTTTCTTCTTGCAGCATCTTCGACAATCTGCTTCATATGATCAACTTTATTGTCAGCTGCACTTGCTTCTGAGAGGGAAGCTTTTTCCGGTTCGTCAAAGAGTTCCAGAAATCTCTCGTATAAATTGGCGATGGAGACTGTGACTTGGCCAGTTTGAAGAAAGATTTCCCCGGCAGAATCTTCTTTGGCCTGTAGCTTCTTGACATAGCTATCGACAAAGGTCACGTAGTATGTCTCTTCAATCCTTCTTGAACGTTTGTTCAGGACCCTGTACGCCTTGGATGTGAGCGAGTAACCCAGAAAAATTCCCTCGTCGGCTTTGACATCAAACTTGTTACGGTGTTCTTTAGAGTTAAAGATGAAACACCTTGAGCCAAACACATGGAAAAATTTCACGTTGGGCTTTCTGTTGTTTATTATCTCATATGGTGTGAGCGTGAATCGCTTGTTGAGATAGGACCTGTTCTGTGTAAAACAAGCAGCAGAAATAGCGTCAGCCCAAAAATAAAGAGGTAAGGAAGCGAAACTTAGCATAGTTCGGGCAGCTTCACACAAGGATCGGTTTCGTCTTTCGACTATGCTGTTCTGTTGTGGTGTGTAAGGAGCTGAGAAATTGTGACTAATTCCCTTTTCTGCAAGAAACTCTTCGAACTCCCTATTCTTGAACTCAAGACCGTTGTCGCTCCTGATGTTGCGAACGACCTTCTTGAGCTGGACTTCAATTTGCTTGATAAACACTTTCAGCTTTTGAGTCGCTTCATATTTGAGCTTTAGAAAGAACACCCATGTAAATCGTGAAAAGTCATCAACGATAACAAGAATATACTTGCTACCACCGATGCTTTCGATAGATGAAGGACCACACAAGTCGATATGAAGCAATTCGAGTGGTTCAACAACTTTTGTGTTGATTACGGATGGGTGACTTTGACGACTCTGCTTTCCCATTTCGCATGCAGCACACAAATGCTCTCTGTCGAACTTGAGCAATGGAAGACCCCTAACATGACCTCCAGTGACGAGTCGGTTGATATCTTTGAAATTGAGATGAGAGAGTCTTCGGTGCCACAACCAGCTTTCGTCGGATTGAGCTTTTGATAGCAGGCATATGGCTGGGTTTCCTTTGATGGGTTTCATATTTAGAGGAAACATTTCACCCTTTCGCTCTGACTTCAGAATCACTTTCTTTGTCTTTTTCTCTATGATTTCAGAACCTTCATCATCGAATGAGACTTTGAGACCTGTACCTCCAACAAGCTGAGATACACTGATTAGGTTGTGTTGGAGTCCTTCCACATAAGCCACCTTCCTTATAGTGAAGTCTCCATTTGTTATCATACCATATCCCTTAATGGTGCCGAAAGAGTTATTTCCAAACTTAACGTTGCCACCATTTGCAAGAGATCTGTATTCCCTGAGCTCCTCTTTCCTTCCTGTCATGTGACACGAGCAGCCACTGTCGATGTACCATTCTTTGTCAAACTGCTCGTCACTTATAACCTGCAAAAATTAAGCAGATTTAGGAACCCAAAGTTTCTTGGGTCCATGTGAGCTTTTCATGGGAACTGGAATAGTAAGAGAGATGTCAACTAGATATGTTCGTTTTATTACAGTTGTTTCATCTTTCTTTGTAATGGTAAAGACTTTTATTTTGTTAGGATTGGGTGTGTTCGTTTTGGACTCTGGTTTGGATTCATTGACCTCTGCTTTCCCTTTTGTTCAGCTGATGAATAAGGCTTTTGAGAGCAAACGGAATTAGCTTTAGAGCAAGATGGAGATGAATGGGTTGAAGTAGAAGAACGAGAAGAATTAGAAAGAGAGGATTTGGATGGGGAGGACTTCCTGGCTGATGACTCTAGGTGACCCTTTTGCTTTTGATCGTTGGAAGGGCAGACCTTCGAGTCTTGTTTTCTTTTGACTTCAGAGCCGAACCTCTGTGTTCGGTTGAAGTTGTTCTTGGAACCGAACCTTTGGTTTCGGTTGAAATCCTTTTTCAGAACCGAACCTTTGCTTTCGGTTGGTATTTTCTTGTGGACCGAACCTTGGCTTTCGGTTGTTGGAACTTTCAGGCTTTCTTACAAGATTGTTTTCATACTTCAGATTCTTGTCTTGGTGTGAGTAGTATGCATTCTGGGAGTGCCAGAATTGTTTCCTTTCAGAAAGGTTTTTCATGTATCTTTGGTTCCTTTCTATCTTCTTATCCCTCATCTGCTTAGGTTGATGATGAACGTTCGCTTTCGTTTTTGTTGTCTCCTTGGTTGGTTCTTTTTGAACTTCAGGAGTTTTACTTTGAGCCGAGGGAGCAGAGGGAATATCCGAAGAAGATTCAGTTTGTGCTGAGGGAGTAGAAGGAATGTCTGAAGAAGTTTCATTTTGAGCAGTTGGAGTAGAGGGAATGTCTTCTTTTGCTAAATGACCATCCTCCTGAGGAATATCTTTTGAACCATTGGTACTTGGCTCATCGAAATTATCTGGCTTGTTCAATGGTTCAGGGATGTATCTTCCTTTGCTCATCCAGGAGGTTCTTTCAGATAAGCCAACGGTTTCGTTTGCATTATCAATTGGAGCTTCCCAGAAGTACTCATTACAGCCATCAGCATTGTCTTCGTTAACAATAGCTGTGAGTTCAGCTGTTTGATGTTCGGTTACTCCAGTCACCTTGTATACTTGATTCGGAGTGGTCCTGACCTTTTGATACACAACTGCTTTTTCTACTAATTTCGGGGACTTTTGTTGGGACAATCGAGCGAACTCCACAGAATTTTCAGAAATTAGATTTTTGTGGTTTTCAGTTTCGCTTTTAACAAATTCTGAGCAGTCAACCGTGTCCTCTACAGAAATTTCACTCATGTTTTCGTCCTCGTTAAGCTCAGCTGAATTTTCAACATCGATTTTGTTTTCTGAGCTTACGTTGGCGTTTAGAGAGTCAAATTTTTGCATGGTTTCGGTTCTCAGTTTAAGTCTGTCATTTTTGTCCAAAAGATTTTTGAGCATGTCCTTGTGGTCTTTGGATTTAATGAAGGACTCAATTTTGTCCAGTCCATACATGTAGGTCGGATTGACATCATCAGACGATATCACACTCTCACAATTGTAGGCTTCGGCATCGATTTCATCCTCCTTAAATTCTAGGAAGGGCAAAATTATGCGATGGATCTTTTGGCCTATCTCACAATCCAAGTGAAGTTGAGTAATATTGGAATATAAACGTTTAGCTATTAAACAAAAAACATTTCGTTGTTTTAACAATTTCAAATTGTCTCTCTGCAAATAAATGTTTTCGTCTTTAACTTTAACTAATTCCGACTCTTTTAACTCAGTCCACATTCGCCGCTCTTCACTCTTCGACGCCACCCTGCTTAATTGATCAGTCAGGTTAGAATTGGTGACTCGAGTTTGAGTTAAGCTACTATCTAAATGAGAAATTCTTGTATTAACATTTTTTAGTTCTTTCTCATATGAGGATGGTGGTACTTTAGATGAAATAAAAACAGATTGTACCTTCTTTATCAGTTCATCGAGCTCATTGAACTGCTGGCTGAGTGGTTTGGCCGTAAAGCACATATCCTCCTGTACCTTCGGTCCATCGCTTCCTCCATCGGTATTGTATCCCCTCATTTGAGATACGCCAGTCACCATGAAGCATTTTCCACCACTGCTTTCCTCCTTAGCCACATAAGCCTTTCCATGGGTAGGCTTCCTCAGTTCTTCGTCTTCTGAGTCAGTAGACCAAACTTTTGTGCTACCGAACTCATCGTCATTAACCGAACCCTGCACAATAAGAGCATTAATAGAAGGGTTAGCGGTAGACTTCTTCTTTCTCAACTCATCCAGTCTTTTCTGCATCACGGCTTCCTCATCATTTCCATCGTCCTTTTCAGCCATCTTCTTAAGAACACATTCCTTAGCATAGTGGTTCTTGCCACCACAGTAGAAACAGCTTACTCCAGAATCGCCATCTGCTTTTGGTTCCTTCTTGGGCTCCTCAGCCTTCGGTTCATTGTTCACCTTTTCAGAGCTGTAACTCCCCTGCCAGTTTCGGTTTTTGTTGCTGGGGAATCTCTTCTTTATGAACCTCTTAGGATTGGATACCATCATGGCATAATCCTCAGTTGTGAGGTCATATTCCTCCAAGTTGAGCTCTTCATCCTCCATCACAGCTTTACTTTTAGATAGGAGGGCCAACGAACCAAGACTAGAAACAACGTTCTTCTCTTGAACCACAATCTTCTCTTGGGACTTTAGAATACCCACCAGTTTCGCCAAAGAGTATGATTTAAATTGCTCATGGGCTTTGACTGTGGAAACCACTGCTCTCCATTCAGATCTCAGTCCCTTCAAGAAAGTAACCTTCTGTTCGATAAGCTTCCTTTCAATGTCGTGTTTGATCATCTTGCTGAGAAGATGATTGAAGCGATCAAACGTCTGGGTCACCGTTTCTTCGGCCCCTTGCCTGAATTCTCCAAACTCAGATAGAAGCAAGGTTTGGATAGAATGTTCAAGATCTTCGTCTGTGGAATACAGTTCGCGAAGTCTATCCCATACTTCCTTTGCCGTAGTACATGAGCTGACCAGTCTGAATGTGTCGGACTGAAGGGCGAATCTGATCAACCTTAGAGCTTTAATATTGCACTGGAATTTGTCTTTTTCATCTTGTGCAATATCCTTCACGTCCTTAAGCAGATCGTTGTACTCTTTTTGCGTCTTAATGATTCTGGATGTTGCAGAATGAGAAAACGGTCCATTGATGATGGCTTCCCAGATGAGATAACCATTGTCCTCCGATCCAATCACGTAATCTTCAAAATGATGCGCCCATACTTCATAGTCATGGGTGTACAAGATTGGAATCTTTGTCGTCGAACCGATGCTGTTGGAAATATTAATAGGGTTTGATTGCGTTGCGTCCATAATGATCGTAAAAACCTGTTCAAAGATCAGACTTGTAATAAAGCAGATTAGGGCAAAACAATAAATATTAAGATACGTCAATTAAGATGACGGCTCAATAAATACCGATGATTGCGGAAAACCCTAATGGAAATCTTTTTCACAGAAAAGATGTGTATCGATTACACAGCCTCCTGCTCTGATACCAATTGATGTGATTAAAACAACTTTTAATCTATGAAGATCGATTAGATCTTGAACAAGTATATGAATATAAAACAACAAGAACGCAATAATAAGAACAAAACAGCTTGAATCAAACGTGCCGAATGATTAAATAAAATCCTCAGAAGAGCTCGATTAAGAACATCAACTGTAGAGGATTAGAAGATTACAAGAATGATTTAAAGAAAAATGTTGTACTCTGGATGAATCGCTATTTCGATAATCTCAGCAATCTTAACCTAATATGCATGCAAGCATTAACTTATATACAATACATAAAAGGCTCTCGGTTGGAGAGGCCCAAACTGGAGTGTACAAGGCTAAATTAACGAGCCCAAAAGACACAACAATAAAACAATCTACAGCCCAACAATAGAACATGCTCCAGGGCCGTAAACTCCTAAAAGTATGTCAAATTGTGCCCCAAATTCATTTCAAGGCTTGTAGGAATTTTTAGAATCACATGTGATTAATTTTGGGACATTAAAACACTTATTCAAGGGGGTATAGGAGTTTACGGCTGTAAGCTCCATGCTAGGGCCATAAACTCCCTTAAATAATGTTATTTGGTGGATTAAATTACTCCCATGCCTTAGGTAAAATTGTTCCAACCATTCCCAAGTGTTATTGACCCATTAAGCTCCATAAAACACCCAAACATGAGTTCACGGCCGTGAACTCATGTGTGAGTGGTGTATATGGCTGAAAACTCATTAGGAAGTTTACTCTTGGGGAGTAAACTCAAATCCCAAGTCCCTCGCTTCAATTCCTGTCCGTGGATGTCACCCGGGTCACTCCAAACACCCGTTTTGAGGTGTTTTCGTTCATTGGAGTGTAACTTCATATCTAATTAGAGTTTATGAATCTAATTAGATATATTTGTATGCCATTTCATTTTACATAGGAACCTCGCGTGTTATCAGGCCTCGATTCGACGTTTAGCATCCGAAATCGACACATTTCCGCGTCCGGTGAGTTCATACCCCTACCCTTTTTCAATGGTTTTTCAATGTTTTCAGGGGGGGAATACAAGCAAAAGTACAAGAATATCTTGTACTTAATCACATGATTTCAGTTAAATGGTTTCATAACTGTACATTTTTAAGAATTGAAAACCTTTTAATAAACTGTTTTAACTAGCAGAGTTATTTGTTTTAACCCGACTTTCAATTCTTATTATACACTGATGTATTGTATATTTTATATTTGATTGTTCACATTTAAACTGATAGAACACATAAACAATTGTAATGTCTGTAATAAAACACTAAGGTTCGAGTGTAAAAGACAGACACCATCAGAAAACATAAAACATCTGTATGTCCTTAACAATACACCTAGGTTCGAGTGTGATAGATAAATACCATCGTAACACACAAATCAATTGTAATGTCCTTAATAATACACCTAGGATCAAGTGTAAAGGACAATCACCATAAGATAACACATATATCAATTGTAACGTCCTTAATAATACACCTAGGATCGAGTGTAAAGGACAAGTAATCATTAAATAACTTAGAACAACCGTAATGTCCTTAATAAAACACCTAGGCTCGAGTGTAAAGGACAGTCATCATTTAGATAACACCTAGGCTCGAGTGTAATGTCCTTAATAAAACACCTAGGCTCGAGTGTAAAGGACAGGCACGTTAGAACTTAGTTAGTCGTAGATACTATTTCCCTAGGCGAGAAGTAAAGAGTAATCTTAAAGATTGGAGACACGTCCTTGTAACACTTCCTTGGCACAAGATAGTGGAGGACTGCCCCTGTTTAGGAGAGCATGGCTTGAGTGTATAGATCTATACGGGACTGACAATCCCACACCTGGCTACTAGCTACAGCCGAACCGAAAGGTTCAAGGGTGACGAAAGTCATAAAAAGGATACTGGCCCTGGTCCGAGTCATATCTAGTATGAGTATGGTTAAGGACTCGCAATCAGGATTATTAACACTTTTCGAGTATTTATTAGTTTTATGTACGTAATAAAACTAATGTACGTTCAAGGATGACAGGCACACACCTACACACATTTAGGAAAACATGGGGTTTTCCTGGGGATAACATTGAACATATTCGGAATCGGTAACAGTTAGCACACACAGGATTGGTAACATACACACACAGTCAGGAAAACATTGGGGTTTTCCTGGGGAGAACATTGAACATAACCAGATTTGGTAAAGGTACACACACACAGTTAGGAAAACATGGGGTTTTCCTGGGGAGGACACTGAACATAATCAGAATCAGTAACAGTTCACACACACACATGTAGGAAAATATAGGATTATCCTGAGTAACAGTAGTACGTAACTAGAAAAGTATAACAAGTTAATTAACTGAACTACAATTCACAAGAACAATCATGTTTTCATTGTACATCGTTTACTTTACTTTTCAGATTTGGAAACTAACTTTACATAAGAAAATATGGGATTTTCTTGGATAAACACTTTTTCAGGAAACCAAAGGAACTCGTACATTTTCAGAAAACTAACCGCTTATGAACTCACCAGCTTTATGCTGATTTTCAAACCGCTTGTATTCTCAGGTTCACATTAGACAGGTACCCGGCGATCTCTTTTGGTGAAGAAGAAGTGCGTAGAAGACTCGTTTCGTGTTGTTTATATATGATATGTATCACTTGTATAACTTATGCTTTTGAAACGAATGTAAAACTTTCATATATGTAATGTAATGGTTGATTTACTTGACTTACTATGTACATTGGATTTGATACTCAACGTGGAGTCAACCCCGGAAATGTTTCCGCCTTCGGTTTTCGGGGTGTGACAATAGTTACTTACGAACTCATTTCATACCATACAACAAAATCATGCCACCACACGTAAGTAACCAGCGTACCAACGCAACACCAACTCTAAAAATGGACCCCGCTACATTCCAAGTCGTTGTAGCAGTCGTCGTGGCAACCCTCATGGCATAACTTAGCGTTAACTACACAAATGGAAACGGGAACGACACCAACAGTTCCAATCATGGTGACAACTGATGCGTGCAAATAGCTACACCTAATTTTATATTTGTAACCTAACTAACTAAATTGCACCTAGGCAGTGTACCTAGTCAAATTATAGAATAGTCGGGTAAGTCGGGTGTCGATCACTGGGAATGGTTTTGACTAATTAATCTATCTACTACTAAATTAACCTAATTATTAACAACGAAATGGAATTTATCTAATTTTTCAAGTTTAGATGAACTTAACTCTTTAACACAAACTCAATCAATTACTAAAAATACTCTCATTTAGTTCGAATCCACTTTTTCTTTCTGGTTAGCTAACAATTATGGATTATCAAAGTTGGTTATCTAATTTATATTATATTAGTAATTTAGGTCTAAATTTAACAATAATTAACTCATTCATGTAAAACTATGCATGGTCACACATAATCAAACACATAATTAGTTATGATTATGAATAAGCTATGTAAGATTTATTAGGCAAACATAATTATGGTTATAATGTATGCTCTCTAACACAACTAAATTTAATTACTTCAATTACTTTCCTAAGATTTGGTCGATCCTAGCTCTAGCAATTTAATGTTCACTAAATCACTAGGTGTCAAGTTCATGTAAGTTAATTATCACTAAGCTACACAAAACATGAATTCAAGTAACTAAAGTGTAACAGCCCGGAATCTCAGGTATTGTTAAATTATGTTTTTGGGGTGAGTTAAGAGGGGACTCGGCGAGTTGGAGCCTAGACTCGCCGAGTAGGATCGCAGATTTGGTCGCGGGTTCGCGACTGGACTCGACGAGTCCGATATGGACTCGGCGAGTCTACGCTGTTTAGCGAAAACCCTAGCCGCTCAGGGTTGGGTCGTATATAATGCACTTATAGGCCGTCATTTTCTGTCTTTAGTCGACTGAGAAGAACCCTAAACGGCTGTGAGCATCTAGAGCAAGATTGGAAGATATTAGGGCTTGAAGAAATTGTTGTGCAAGGAGGAGAAGGGTTTTGGCTAAAGGAACAGCAAGGGAATTCGAGTTCTGCGGTTTGGAGACACAGAGAGGGCATATTCCAGGTAATATTTCGGATTCCTTTCTGTTATGTTGATGTGTGCATGGATTTAGGGTTTATGGAACCCATTGGGTGATTAGATGAATTAGTGCCTTGTTACCCAACGTCTATAATTCTGTATTAGGACCTTTAGAGGTCCAGAAGGTCCCATGCTTGGGTATTTCGGGACGAGACTTATCTCAGGGAGCAGTTGATCGACTGCATGGCGTGGACTCGCCGAGTCCGATGAACAGACTCGGCGAGTAGCTTGGAGATATACAGGAACTCGTCGAGCTGTTCTTCAGACTCGGCGAGTGGAGTCGGGGTGGCCCCGCGATTCTTCCAGGAGTAACTCGTCGGGTCAAGGAGGATACTCGACGAGTAGGTAGGGACTCTCAGAGAGTTGGGGGACGTCTAGACTCGCCGAGTCGCCATGGTACTCGCCGAGTCCGGTCGAGTTGACCGTTGACCGTTGACCAGAGTTGACCTAAGTCTGACTTCTTAGGGATAGTCACACTTAGAAGATATATGTGTTAATGAGATATGTGATGTTATAGGGAGGTTGTGGCTCGTCGGATTGTGCACGAGTGATTTCAGGATTTGCTAGCTTTCAGCATTCACGAGGTGAGTCTTCTCACTATACTGTACCCGGAAGGGGTTTGACTGTGTGACCGGAAGGTCAGATATGATATGTGATATGTATGCTATATGTGGTAAGATATTTGTTATATGTGCTGTGTATGTTATGTGGGCCGGAAGGCAATATGTTATGGGCCGGAAGGCGAATATGTTATGGGCCGGAAGGCGTGGTGTTGATGACCGGAAGGTCAGGGCCTGGAAAGGCGTAGGTGCGTAAGTTGTATATTGGGGAACTCACTAAGCATTTATGCTTACAGTTGTTATGTATGTGTTTCAGGTACTAGCGAGGACCGTGGAAAGGCGCCGGCGTGATCGATACACACTGAAGAATGCTTTTATGATCTTGGGATTTTGAATATTTGTATTTGACAGAATACTTAAACTATTTATGCCTTGTTTTGAATAGAAATAATTATATTTTAAAAATGAAAAATTCGTTTGAAAATTTGCGTTGTTACAATTGGTATCAGAGCCTTGGTTTGAGGGATTCGGGTGCACCTTCGGGGGTAACTGAACTCAAACCGAGGATTTGAGGAAACTTTTAAATAAAGGCATAAACTTTTGTAAATGGTTTTGTGGTAAGCAAGAAAGAAGCAGTGTGTACGATCAGTCAGCGCCCGAACGGTAAAGATCCCCAAAATACCTTACAATATTATATGATATGAATTGTTATGCATGTTAGAAGACTAGGTATTCATGATAGGACTAGAGTGGCCTGATTTGTGATGCCTTAGTCTAGGGAAGTTTGCCTATATGGGATGCTTTGCTTGTATGCGGGTAGATAGTGCATATCAGAAGTAGAGTACTCACTATCCGGAGTTTTGGGGAGGAAGACTTGGGATGAACGCTGATGCGGTGTGGTCGGTAGTATTGGGCCCGTACTACCGAGGACACCGGGTCAGTGAGAGGCCCAAGCAAGAATCCCTGGATATCGGAGACTGAGTAGGGTTGCGTTATCGAGTGCGATTACACTCGCTGGAGTCTCTGATAGTTTATGTTGTATTTCAGAGACATCATGGTTAGACCACGCCACGGAGCGAGTTCGAGCGGTGTGAGTGACGAGGAGATTCGTCAGATGATTCACGAGGAAGTAGCGGCGGCGATCCGGGCTGAGATCCCGGAGATGTTTGGGTCTATTAAGACCACCCTGATGGAGACGTTCGATGAGCGGTACGCCGCATTGACTGAGGCTGCAACCGCTGCAGCTACCGCAGCTGTGGCCGCTGCTAGGCCACAAGGGGGTGACTCGTTGCTGTTCCGAGAGTTCAGCAACACGAAGCCACCGGAGTTCGATGGGACACAGGATCCGATTGCTGCGATGAGATGGATCGCGGACATAGAGGGGTGCTTCTACACTTGTTCATGCCCGGAGCACCTGAGGGTACGGTTCGCTTTGAACCAGCTCCGTCTGGGAGCGAAGGACTGGTGGAAGTTCGTGACGGCGAACTTTACTTTGGCAGAGACTACAGCGGTGACATGGGAGGGGTTTACTGCCATGTTCAGGGATGAGTACGTTCCCCCAGTAGAGCGGGAACGATTGGTTCAGGAGTTCTTAACCCTCAAGCAGGGTACAGATTCGGTGGCGGCGATCACACGGAAGTTTCATGAGAGGGCGATGTTTTGCCCCGAGCTGGTGTCCACCGAGCAGGCTCGGATGAGCAGGTACTTGGGTGTCTTGAGGAGGGATATCCGGGAGTTTGTGGCGAACTCCACCTATCATACTTTTACGGAGCTTCAGGCGAATGCCAGGAAGCGTGAGATCGAGTTGGAGACTCAGGCCAGGGAGGAGGCCGAGTCTCAGCAGGCAGACCGGCGACCGGCTCAGTCTCAGCCGGCAGCCAAGCGGATCAAGTCCGCCGATTCGAGGACGGGAGGTCCGAAGAGCCGTACTTGCGGAAAGTGCGGCAAGGGTCACGATGGGGCGTGTCGAGCCGGTGCTTGCTACAAGTGCGGCAAGGAGGGGCACATTGCTAGGGAGTGCCCCAAGGGGTTTATGGTTTGCTTTCATTGCAACCAGACCGGCCATCGGAAGGCCGAATGTCCGCAGCTTCGTCAGGGGTCTGCACCTATTGCCAGGACTACTGAGGCTCGACCGGTGAAGGTCGAGGCCCCGAGGGCTCGTGGGAGAGCCTTTCAGCTGACTGCAGAGGAGGTCCGCGCTGCGGCCGATGTCGTGGCAGGTATGTTGTAATTCATGTATTTATTTTAATGTCGAGATGTTATGCTTATGTTATTATATGCGTAGGTACTTTCCTTGTGAACTCTGTGCCTGCCTTAGTGTTATTTGACTCGGGTGCGAGTAGGTCCTTTGTGTCCTTAGCCTTTAGCCAGCATATCAGCGTTAGTCGCGAGTCGTTGAGTCGACCTTTGAGAGTTTCTATAGCTGACGAGAAAGTGATTTGTGCCACGGAGGTTCTTCGAGGATGCGTGCTAGAGATTTTCGGGGTTGAGCTCCCGATAGACCTGATTCCTATTGCGATGGGTGATGTCTGTGTCATCGTAGGCATGGACTGGTTGAGTCGATTCGGCGCTGTCATCGACTGTGAGCGTCCGTTGGTGACCATACGAGACCATAGTGGGGGAGTTCTCTCGGTGTACGGCGAGGGTACCCGTTCGGGATCAGCTTTTTGTTCGGCCGCTAGGGCGAGGCAGTGCCTACAGTAGGGCTGTATGGGTTTTGTGGCGTATGTGATGGATACGCGGGAGGTTTCCGAGAGACCGAAGTCAGTTGAGGAGGTCCCTGTGGTGCGCGAGTTTCCAGATGTTTTTCCCGAGGAGCTGCCGGGAGTACCTCCTGTGAGGCAAGTAGAGTTTGGTATCGATCTGGTTCCGGGAGCCGCGCCTATTGCTAAGGTGCCTTATCGTCTTGCACCTCCAGAGATGCAAGAGTTGTCCTCGCAGCTCCAAGAGTTGTTGGGGAAGGGATTTATTCGGCCGAGCAGCTCGCCGTGGGGAGCACCTATTCTGTTCGTCAAGAAGAAGGATGGTTCACACCGGATGTGCATGATTACCGGGAGTTGAACAAGTTGACGGTCAAGAACCGTTACCCGTTACCGAGGATCGATGATTTATTCGATCATTTGCAGGGAGCGTCTTGGTTTTCCAAGATCGATCTGAGGTCAGGGTACCATCAGGTGAGAGTACGGGATGGGGACGTCCAGAAGACAGCGTTTAGGACGCGATATGGGCATTATGAGTTTGTGGTGATGCCTTTCGGGCTCACCAATGCCCCGGCTGTGTTCATGGATCTCATGAACAGGGTATGCAGGCCGATGTTGGATCGGTCAGTGATTGTATTCATTGACGACATACTGGTGTATTCGAGATCTAGAGAGCAACATGAGGAGCATTTGAGGGAGGTCCTTGGGGTATTGAGGTCGGAGAAGCTTTATGCAAAGTTCTCCAAATGTGACTTCTGGTTGCGGGAGGTCCAATTTCTAGGACATGTTGTTAATCAGAAAGGGATATTGGTCGATCCGGCCAAGGTTGAGGCAATGATGAGTTGGGAAGTGCCGAAGTCACCCTCTGAGATCAGGAGCTTCCTTGGATTGGCAGGATATTATCGGAGATTCATTAAGGATTTCTCCAAGATCGCAGTGCCGCTCACCAGATTGACCCGGAAGGGTGTTGCATTCTCATGGGGGCCCGAGCAACAGACCTCCTTTGAGACACTTCGCCAAAGGTTGTGCGAAGCCCCGGTATTAGCTCTCCCGGAAGGGATGGAAGATTTTGTAGTATATTGTGACGCATCGATTTCGGGACTGGGTGCAGTGTTGATGCAGAGGGGTCATGTGATAGCGTATGCGTCGAGGCAGCTGAAGCCTCATGAGGCGAGATACCCCACGCATGATTTAGAGTTGGGAGCAGTAGTGTTCGCTCTCAAGATTTGGCGTCACTACCTGTATGGGGTTCGATGTACGATCTATACGGACCATAAGAGCTTGAAGTATTTGATGGATCAGCCCAACCTAAATATGCGTCAGAGGAGGTGGCTGGATGTGGTCAAGGATTATGATTGTGAGATCCTGTACCACCCAGGTAAGGCTAATGTGGTAGCCGACGCGTTGAGCCGCAAGGCGGAGAGCACTCCATTGCGAGATGTATGCTTGAGACTGACTGTGATGACTCCTGTATTGGATGCTATTCGTGGGGCACAGGCCGAAGCGGTGCGACCAGAAATGCAGAAGAAAGAGCGGGTTATGGGGTTAATTTCAGAGTTCGTTCAGGATGGTCGGGGGCTTATGACGTTTCAGGGCCGGATTTGGGTACCGTTCGTGGGCGGTACACGTATTACTTTGATGGAAGAGGCTCATAGATCGAAATTCTCGATCCATCCCGGTGCTACGAAGATGTATTTGGACTTGAGGAAAGAGTATTGGTGGCCCTGTATGAAGAGGGACGTCGCATGGTTCGTCGAGAGGTGCTTGACCTGTCGTAGGGTTAAGGCCGAGCACCAGAGACCGCATGGCAAGCTACAGCCATTGGAGATCCCCGAGTGGAAGTGGGAACAGATCACTATGGATTTCATCACCAAATTGCCGAGGACTGCCAGGGGAGTTGATGCAATTTGGGTGATTGTGGATAGGTTGACGAAGAGTGCACACTTCCTTGCCATCAGTGAGAGTTCTTCAGCGGAGAAGTTGGCAGAGATATATGTGAGAGAGGTGGTATCTCGGCATGGGGTACCGATCACGATTGTTTCAGACCGTGATGTGCGTTTCACTTCCAGGTTCTGGAAGAAATTTCATGAGGAGCTGGGTACTAAATTGCATTTTAGTACCGCATACCATCCCCAGACAGACGGTCAGAGTGAGCGGACGATTCAGACGCTGGAGGACATGCTTCGAGCGTGTGTGTTAGACTTCGGGGGTAGCTGGGATGCATATTTACCCTTAGCAAAGTTTTCCTACAACAACAGCCATCATTCGAGCATTGGTATGCCACCTTTTGAGCTGTTGTATGGTAGGAGGTGTCGGACCCCCATTTGTTGGGGAGAGGTGGGACAGAGAGTGATGGGTAGCACAGAGATCGTGCTACAGACGACAGAGCAGATTCAGCAAGTTAGACAGAGGTTATTGACCGCCCAGAGCCGACAGAAGAGTTATGCAGACAGGCGCCGATCTGAGCTTGAGTTTCAAGTCGGCGACTTCGTTCTCCTGAAGGTCTCTCCTTGGAAAGGAGTGATTCGATTCAGGAAGAGGGGCAAGTTGGGGCCTCGGTATATTGGGCCATTTCGTGTGATTGCAAGGATAGGTCGGGTAGCCTATCGGTTGGAGTTGCCAGCGGAGTTGGGACAGATCCACGACACGTTTCATGTGTCGCAATTGAGGAAGTGCATAGCCGATGAGTCGGCAGTGGTTCCATTGGAGGATATTCAAGTGGATGCGAGCCTGAATTATGCCGAGAGACCAGTGGCCATCAGGGATCGAAAGATCAAGGTTCTGAGGAACAAGGAAGTGCCTCTGGTGTTGGTTCAGTGGCAACACCGTAAGGGGTCGGAAATGACTTGGGAGCCGAAACGTGAGATGCGGGAGCAGCATCCGGAACTATTTGCAGAATGAGACTTCGAGGGCGAAGTCTAATCCAAGTGGGGGAGAGTTGTAACAGCCCGGAATCTCAGGTATTGTTAAATTATGTTTTTGGGGTGAGTTAAGAGGGGACTCGGCGAGTTGGAGCCTAGACTCGCCGAGTAGGATCGCAAACTTGGTCGCGGGTTCGCGACTGGACTCGACGAGTCCGATATGGACTCGGCGAGTCTACGCTGTTTAGCGAAAACCCTAGCCGCTCAGGGTTGGGTCGTATATAATGCACTTATAGGCCGTCATTTTCTGTCTTTAGTCGACTGAGAAGAACCCTAAACGGCTGTGAGCATCTAGAGCAAGATTGGAAGATATTAGGGCTTGAAGAAATTGTTGTGCAAGGAGGAGAAGGGTTTTGGCTAAAGGAACAACAAGGGAATTCGAGTTCTGCGGTTTGGAGACACAGAGAGGGCATATTTCAGGTAATATTTCGGATTCCTTTCTGTTATGTTGATGTGTGCATGGATTTAGGGTTTATGGAACCCATTGGGTGATTAGATGAATTAGTGCCTTGTTACCCAACGTCTATAATTCTGTATTAGGACCTTTAGAGGTCCAGAAGGTCCCATGCTTGGGTATTTCGGGACGAGACTTATCTCAGGGAGCAGTTGATCGACTGCATGGCGTGGACTCGCCGAGTCCGATGAACAGACTCGGCGAGTAGCTTGGAGATATACAGGAACTCGTCGAGCTGTTCTTCAGACTCGGCGAGTGGAGTCGGGGTGGCCCCGCGATTCTTCCAGGAGTAACTCGTCGGTTCAAGGAGGATACTCGACGAGTAGGTAGGGACTCTCAGAGAGTTGGGGGACGTCTAGACTCGCCGAGTCGCCATGGTACTCGCCGAGTCCGGTCGAGTTGACCGTTGACCGTTGACCAGAGTTGACCTAAGTCTGACTTCTTAGGGATAGTCACACTTAGAAGATATATGTGTTAATGAGATATGTGATGTTATAGGGAGGTTGTGGCTCGTCGGATTGTGCACGAGTGATTTCAGGATTTGCTAGCTTTCAGCATTCACGAGGTGAGTCTTCTCACTATACTGTACCCGGAAGGGGTTTGACTGTGTGACCGGAAGGTCAGATATGATATGTGATATGTATGCTATATGTGGTAAGATATTTGTTATATGTGCTGTGTATGTTATGTGGGCCGGAAGGCAATATGTTATGGGCCGGAAGGCGAATATGTTATGGGCCGGAAGGCGTGGTGTTGATGACCGGAAGGTCAGGGCCTGGAAAGGCGTAGGTGCGTAAGTTGTATATTGGGGAACTCACTAAGCATTTATGCTTACAGTTGTTATGTATGTGTTTCAGGTACTAGCGAGGACCGTGGAAAGGCGCCGGCGTGATCGATACACACTGAAGAATGCTTTTATGATCTTGGGATTTTGAATATTTGTATTTGACAGAATACTTAAACTATTTATGCCTTGTTTTGAATAGAAATAATTATATTTTAAAAATGAAAAATTCGTTTGAAAATTTGCGTTGTTACATAAAGAATCAAATATTAGCATGCTAGGAATTAACAATCAAACACAAGCTCAATGCCAACTAATTAAATCCATAATAAATTAGCTAAACCATAAGTCAAAGTTTCATCTAGCTAAACAGGAGTTACTAAATTCAGCTACTCATACTCAAAATCAAACTAAAACAAATCAAAGTAATAGACATGATTAAAGTACCAAACGATTTAACTAATTAAGAAATTTCTTCTCCTTGGATGCTAATAGCTAATTCCATAACTCTTCTTCTTCTCAAAATCGTCTCCAGGATCCCTCTAAGTAGCCAAAAGTCTCCCCAAGCCGTAATGGACAAGGATATATATACTTTCTGATTTTTCCAAGTTCACGGCGTGAATGGATATGTCTCACGACGTGAATACTGGATTTCCATGTTGGCTTAGGACTCTTCTTCGCGATGTCAATCTTCTAGAATACTCCTACTCACGTCGTGAATATAGCAGATTCGCGGGTTTCTTCTTTTTTTTCTTCTCCAAGTCTCCAAAGTTTCATATTTTATCAACTTTAGTCCCTCTCATCGAAAATGCTTCTATTTGGCTGCAAAATATAATTTAAGCTTATAAGTACCCTTATTCTATGCAAATAACCAAATTATTAATGAAAATGTAAATAAATATTGCCTAAAAATATGTATAAATATGGCAATATCAACAACCAAGGACACCAACGAGTGTGCTCCTGCAAAGACTCCCCAAATTACAAACCTAAGAACTCCTACGACAATGAAGGAGTACTGCTTAAGAAACGAAAGTTCTGGAACAAGAAAAAGGGTCGTTCAAATCAAGAGCCAACCACAAGACAACAAACTGTGGCAATCCATACCACCATTGTCCTTATTGCCCCATTGTCAATGAAACTATATGCTAGGAACCTGTCTAAATGCAACAAGTGTAACTTCCATCACAATGGATTATGCCAAGAGAGGCACTGCAACAACTATATCAAAAAAGGACACATCGCTTGTTTCTGTAGGGTGCTAGTTCAACAGATCACCCAAGCCACTAATGCTGGGGTGGGTCAGGCATGCTACAGATGTGGGGAGACGGGGCATATCAAAAGGGAGTGCCCAAGGACTAGAAACAAAAATGTCAGAGGTGTAGGGAGAGTTTCAACAACAGGACATGAGAAAGCGACGAGGGACCCCGCTGTAATTACTGGTACGTTTCTCCTCAAAATACCTCATATGCATACATACTTTACAATAGGGGTGCAGAAAGGAGGCTCGTAAGTCACGAAGTATAAATACATACTCAAACAAAAACCTTAAACATTCACTAAAATATTCCCGGTAGAGATGGCTAGGGGAAGAACTGAAACCACCAATAACACATACCTATGATGCACCCTAACTCTAAACAATAATTCCTTCCAAATCGACCTAATACAGATGATAATAGGAAACTTCGACGTGATCATTTTCATGCTTTGGTTAAGTCCTCGCCATACCAATATCATGTGTTACGAAAAGGCCATTCAACTTAACTTACCAAATAAAGAAACCCTTGTCATCTATGATGACAAACCCGACACAAACCTCCAAATCATCTCTTGCATCAAGGCTCAGAAGTACCTACACAAGAGGTGCCACGCCTTCCTAGCCACGCTGTGGATGAGAAACAGGAAGTGAAAGACATCAAGGATATTCCAGAAGTCTGTAACTTTCCTGATGTATTCCCATAAGACTTTTTGGGAATACCAACCGTGCGCCAAGTCGAGCTCAGAATTGACTTGATTCCTGAAGCCACTCCCATAGCCAAATCCCCATATCGACTAGCTCCGATGGAAATAGAGGAATTGTATAGTCAACCGAACGAACTAATGAGTAAAGGATTTAATAGACCGAGCTTCTCACCTTGGGGAGCGCCAGTCTTGTTCGTAAAGAAGAAAGGCAGATCATTATGTATGTGTGTTGGCTGTCAAGAGTCGAACAAACTCACCATCAAGGACCGATACCCCTACCCTGAATTGACGATCTGTTCAACCAATTTCAAGGAACAAGATACTTCTCAGAAATTTGATCTAAGGTCGGGATACCATCAGCTTAGAGTTTTGAAGGAAGATATCCCTGAGACAACTTAAGACTCATAAGGTCAACTACACCACACACGGCCTTGATTTAGGGGCAATAGTTTTTTACTTTAAAAATCTAGAGACACTACCTTTATGGCACAAAGTGTACTGACCATAAGAGTCTCCAGCACATTCTCAATAAAAAAGAACTCAATATGAGACAACGACGATGGGTAGAACTACTAAATGACTACGAATGCGAAATTCGTTATCATCCAGGCAAGGCCAACATATTAGCAGATTCCCTAAGTCGAAAAGAATACTCGGACCGCCGGGTAAAATCGTTGACCATGAACATCCATTCACACCTGTCTACACAGATCAAAGAGGCGCAACTATTTCTAAAAATCCTTATTCCCGGAATATAGGCATCCATTCACACCTGTCTACACCTCAAGTTTGACCTAAAGTCAAACTTGGTAAAAAAGTCAATGGTCAACAGAGTCAACAAAAGTCAAATTCCTAGGCTAGTTGAGTATGTCCTGTGTACTCAACTTACTCCCCGTGTACATGGGATGGCTTAGTACGTCTAACATACGAAAATTACGCCCATCATACTCGAGCTAGTTCCATCATTTCCATTAACCACTTAATCCCTTAAGGACTTTTTACCCAAACTCAAATCTAGCCTCAAAACATTGTCTTAAGTCATAAAGTTTCCACCTTTATGACTTTCCATGGCTAGGGATGGTCAAAAAGATAAAACCCTAACTTATTAATCCATTAAGACATTAAAACTCCTCCATAAAAGGACCAATATCATATTTTTATGGTTCCTAATAGCTCCATAATGGATAAAGTTTCCAACTTTATCCATTAGAATGGTCCTAACAAACAAGATCTAGTCTTTAAGTCATAAAGGGACCAAAAGTGCATCTTTTTCAACTTAATCCATTAAGTCCAAGTTTCCGACCTTCAGATCTGAATCAATATGATGTTTAGATGGATAAAGTTTCCAACTTTATCCATAACAAGGTCACATACTTTCAAAATCTAAACTGTATGCACTTAAAGTGACCAAAATTTCATAACACCCAAAACTAGCTAGATCTAACAATTTCATCATCAAGATTCAAACTTTATACCTCCAGAAGAAATATCAAGGTGAACAAGGTCTGGATCTATAAGCTCCAATGCAACTAACGCTTCTTCAATGAGTTCCTTCTTCTTCAAGATGCACCAAGAACACTCTAAAGCACTTAAAACACCTTATTTTTGCTCACAAGGCTCAAACTAGGGTTAGGGTTTCAAGAGAGGGTGTTTGAGAGGTGGAGGCTGAGAATGGAGTGGGTTTGGGGAGTTAAGGAACTAAAATAGGGATAAAGTCACGAAAATATGGTTTGGGAACTGATTGTGTACGCCCAATGTACTAGGGATGCCCTAGTACACCCAACGTACCCGACTAGCCCAAAAATCGTCATAACTTTAAACAATCATAACTTCTTCGTTCCAACTATGTTTTCAACGTTCTTTATATCCACAGAAAGGTGTTGAAGAGCTCTACAATATTATATAAATATCTTGGGCTAAAAACTTCTTGAACAAAAATCCATATTTCATGCAAGAACCCGACCTATGACTTTTCTCTTTTTACCCTTTGGCCCAAAACACAATTCAAGGGTTAGATCTCTCAACAATCATTACCTCCTTCCACAAGGTCTAATATTTACCTCCTTCAGGCCCAAAGCTTTTACACAATCGACTTCCGGCCCACAGCCCTGAAATAAGAAATGATTGGAAACAGGATGTTACACTTATGGTTCTCGGTATCATAGCATCATTATAGCGGCAAGTTTGCATGTAGCGGAATGGACTTGTCTTGGATCAGGTCCTAAACGATGGGACACAGGTGTAACTCGTATGAGTTATTGTTGGCCTAGTTGATTCGTTCTTTACGTGGTTGTACTTGCTAGTATTATACTTGCTAATATTTTTGTGCTAAAGCATTGGTGTAAAGAGTAATTTTATAATATATGAAATAAAGAAATGAATGAGAGTTTGTGTCAAAACCCATGTAGCTTGCCAGACTTTTGTTTGACATATTTGTTGGTATAGAAGTGAAAGTGGAGAGTGTAATCAATGATGATGACGAAAGGAATAAAGAAGGTTGTTAAATCCTTTTCTCTTTACTACAACTTTTGATATTGATGTAACATTATAAAGTCGTGAACTCTGATAATTATTGAGAAGTATTATAAAAATGCAAAATGCATAACTTATCTTAATGGAATAATTAATTGGTACCTACGTTCCATGAGATCTTGGTTGACTTGAAATTTTTACAAAAGGTGTGAAGATTGTATAAGAAGAATTTATTTGAAATCTTCTAATATTAAATGGATAAAGTCAAAAGTATTTTAATCATAAAACTTTTACAAGTTTCCATTTTGATGATAGCAAAGGAAATGACAAAATTCAGAAAGTATTTTAATTTTTTAGATGTTTCCATTTTGATGAAAGGAAAGTAAAAAAAGAAAAGTCAAACGCTTAATTCAAAATTGATAAAAATCAGATTGGGCATTTTATTAAATAAAAAGCTGTTTGGACCATGTGACAGGGAAAATGCACTAGCCAAGTTGGTGGACCATTCTAGATATCAGTTTTGTATTTTAACTTTTTCCATACATTTTATGTTCTCATGTTATTATTTGAGCATTGGTTGAGAATATCAATATGACTATATCACTCTTCATAATTTAAAAACTGAATTTGTTTGATGCAAAAAGCATGACATTGACAATCTTCCCCTCAAGGTTGTCCCCACAGTTGCATATTTAATGCAACTTATGATATGTATTTTGAATTGTTGAGTTTGACAATAATATCCTAGTAAGTAAATTGTAAGGACCACCCCCCCCCCCCCCCCCCCCCCCCCCCCCAATTGAAGACCAAGATTTCCAGAGATTCTAATATGTTCTTTTGTTTTTGTACATAGTTCCTGAAAGTTTTAAGAAGGAAATTGAATAGACACCTCCTAAAACATGCCCCTTTAGTTTTTTACTTTTTTTGTCTTCCTAAAACACGCCCCTTTATTTTATTTTAGTATTGTCTTTTAGTTGATGCCCTCATGTATATAAATAAGGCTCTTCCCATTGATTTTTAAATCACCATTTTTTTAACCAAAGACATACGTCTCCGCAAAATTATTGAAAAAATCATTTCGTATTCTTACTTGACTTATCTATAAAGCAATAAGTGTATTTTCTTTAAGTCCCTTCTGAGCATTATTTACTTGATTGTGTGGTTGATCAAGTTAGGCCGACTAATGTGTCGCAATGTGAGCTTGTGGGATCAACTATGATTTTCAAGGCTAATACGAGTGTCGTTGGTGCATGTGATTTCCACTATTAAACAGTCTTTATTTATGATTGAAAAATACCAAAGTTTGAATTATATGATAAAGAGCACCTTGAGGAGGGGTTGCTGAAATGGTATTTAGATTAGAGGGAGTTGTATCACTCTTAACATCTCACCATATCATTTTTTTGACTCTCATGTCATTTTTTTGTCTGCAACCTCGCTAGTATATTTTTCTTAGCATTTCATAGGGGTGGTATCACCCCTAAAACTTCTTTATTTATTTATTTTCTTTTTTCTTTTTCAAATTCAAGAGTAAATTACACAAATGGTCCCTATGGTTTGGGTAATATGCACGTTTGGTCTCTAACTTATGTTTTTAACTCGGAATATCCCTACTGTTTGTTTTTGTTACGTGTTTGGTCCCTACTGTTTGTTTTTGTTACATGTTTAGTCCTATCTTACCTAAAAAGGTTATTATTTAAAAAGAGAAAAATAGTAGGGTAGGTAAGGTAAGATGAGTGGGTGAGATTGAGTGTGTGTTTATTTAAATAAATCAAAAAATCAAGAGAAAAATAGTCTTTTTTTAGGTAAGACATGGACCAAGCGCGTAACAAAAACAAACAGTAGGGACCTTCCGAGTTAAAAAAATAAGTTAGAAACCAAACACGCAAATTACCATAAACCATAGGGGTTATTCGTGTAATTTACTCCAAATTTAAATAAATTATATTTTTTAATATACAAACATTTTATATTACATAAATTATATTTTTTTTAAACACACATGCTTAAATAGAATACTGATAAATTTATCAAATATTTCAAAAGTATTCGAAACATTATTTACTTTCCATTAATTTTCATTTAATTGAAATAAATAAAAGACCACCCATATATACCCACCAAACATTTGTGCTTTAACATGAAAATAATAAATCCGAAATCATCACAATTTGGGGGTGGCACTTGGGGAGTGAAGACTCAAAATCAACCCATAAATTTCTGTAGCTTTCTCTCTCGTCTTGCTAAGGGTGTAGTGATCCATCTTTGACGACTCCTCTAACTAAAGTGAGGGAAGGGGGTAGCAAGTCCATTGGGAGCGGGAGGCGAGCGTCCATAATGCCATTCCCTTTAGCTTTAGAGGGTTTTTGAGATTTCATTTGAAACTTCTTATTAACTTATTATCTTTTAAAAAAACTAATAAGTCAAAAATAATGTTTGGTAATTGTAAAAGTTATTTTTAAAATAACTTTTTGAAAAGTTAAAAACACATTCAAAAATGAGTTTTTGAAAAATTAGACATATGTAACTTTTTTTTAGAAAAGACATAGTCAATAAGTTATTTTTGTCATTTTACATGTATAAGCTAATCAAACATTTTTTAGCATATTGATTTATTAACTTTTCCCACCACAAAACTAATTCAAACATTTTTTTAAAAAACTATTTTTTTAAAAAGTTATATGTTCATAAATACTTATTACCAAAAGTTCTTTTAAAGTTCGAAAAAATCCTAAACACCCTTTACGAAAATAATTTTTTTGCCCCTCAACACAGGTTGATAGAAATGAGCTATATCACTTTCTTTCATATTAGGAGAATGTTTATGCATTCCATAAGAGTAAAATTATGATATATATATATATATATATATATATATATATATATATATATATATATATATATAGAAAGAGAGAGAGAGAGAGAGAGAGAGAGAGAGAGAGAGAGAAAGAGAGAGAGGTGAGTTCAATTGAGAAAATAAAAAAGATTGAGAATGGGGGAATCATTCTCAGCCACTCATTTAATCTAAGCATAAAAAGACACGGTGGTAAACTTGTAAATATGATAATAACCTTCAATTTCAACTACGTACTGTATAGAAATAGACAACAATTCAAACCTATTTCTAATCGATCGTTCATCATCCAATTTTCTCCTCCAACCTTCAACAATCATCCAGATTTCTTCAATTAAACCATCATCCAGTGTTAATCAATCATCGATCTTCGTCAATAACATGTTTATCAACACGATTCAACAGTTAACAACAAAAATTTGTTTTTGGTTCTTTTAATCAAACCTTCAATTGTGCTTGAATACGATCAGATCTTCAACATCTACGATTAATTATACTTCCAACGTCATTAGATAAACATCATCGATAATCAACAAAAAAATCCACTTCATATCATTCATTTAACATCGATTATCAAGTAAAACTTCAAAATTGAGGTTAGAAAAAGATCAAAATCGTTTTTTTTAAAATTTCATATAATTCTCTATCAATCTACTATTTTGTAAGATTTAAATAGTCAAAGTATCATGTTTTTAACATTTTTAAAAAAAAGTTAAATTGTATGCACTCTATCTGTTTGATGAAATGCATAAACTAAATTACCACGTTATATTCATATATGAATATGTTTTCTCACCTGAATCAGTATATGATTATTCAAACAAAAAAACAAATATGCAAGTCTGTATGTTATTCATATGTGAATAACATATAAAAATTATATATATTTGTGAAAATACCTTGTAATATTCATATGTGAATATACTGTGTAATATTCATAAGTGAATATATCATCCAATATTCACAAGTGAATATACTATGTAATATTCACATATGATATACTATGTAATACTATGTAATATTCAGATATAAAAATATTAAGTGAATATATCATCTAATATTCATAAGTGAATATACTATGTAATGTTCACAAGTGAATGCATCGTCTAATATTTAAATATGAATATACTATGTTTATTATATGTTATATTCATATATTAATGATGCTTAAATTGTAAAAACAAAATCAATCATAGTTTTTATTAATAAGTGAATAACGAATGTACTGTAGTAAAAACCTGATTCATTTTTATTCAGTTATGAATAACGATAGCAGAAAATATAAAAAAAAAAATTATTTTATCTTAAAACTATATCAATATGGATGTCTATTTCTAGAGAATAAAAAATCATGAATATTTGTATATTTAAAATTATTTTTCGATAAAAATAGCTTCTTAAAAATTAAAAAAAAAAAAAAAAAAAAAACAAAAAAACTATGTTTTTGTATATATTAAGGTAATGATTAACATAGTTTAAGAAAACATGTTTTGTTGGAAAACACATGTATGTATATATATATATATATATATATATATATATATATATATATATATATATATATATATATATATATATTGAGGTAAGTTCAAATGTTTCTCACATCTATTGTGTGCTAGAATGCACCAATAGGAATTTAGTATTAATTATATGTATATAAAATGCTATCCATACTTATAACTCATTTTTATGGAAACTAATTAAATTCATCATTAATGTTAACAATAATATTCTTTCAGAATGAATTCATATCTAGAAGAATAAGAGTGTATTTCAGCAGAATGAGAGTGTATTCTAGTAGAATACACTATCGTTCTTCATATTCCATGCAAATTTATTGTATTTTAAGTGAGTGAGTCCTGAAACAAAATACGAACTCTTATATAAAAACCTAAATGCGAATTCATTCTGAAAGAATATTATTGTTGACATTAATGGCGGATTTAATTAGTTTCCATAAAAAAAAGAATTATAATTATGGATATCATTTAATATACATATAATTATGGAAATTATTTAATATCTATATTTATTTAATTAAACAATTATCTAATTTACTCAAATCCTATTGGTGAATTCTAGCACATAATAAATGTAATAAACAAAATAACCTAGCCTTATATATATATATATATATATATATATATATATATATATATATATATATATATATATATATATATATATATATATATTAAAAAATAACCAAATTATTCCTATTAACTATGATAACTATTCTTATATTAAAAAAGTTTATATAAATTAGATACTAATTTAGACCATATGATAAAATATATTTATTATCAGAAGATCTAAAGTAAAAATTTAGAGTGTTTATGTCTATATATGTGGGATACACGTCAATAATTTAAAAACTATTACTTTAATCATTTTCAACTTCGATAATTATGGGGTTTTAAAACGATTATCTTCAAGATAATGTAATTTTTAATTTTATATAGTCTTTAGTTAAAGTTGAATTTTGATTAATGTATCAGTAAGTATTCGTGTTGTTATTTAAGTTAGAAAATACCTTTTGAAAAAAAAAAAAAAAACTATTTATTTTAGAAAAAAGCCTCGAGACATTTTAATAGTTTATTTGTTATATTAGAAACATTTTAATAGTTTATTTGTTATATTAGAAAAATTAAGTACGATAGTTGATATTGTCATATTTATACATATATTTATGAATTATTTTAATAAATTTAAGTTATATTTTGATAAAATGCAAAGATATTTGGTACTTATAATGATTAAATTGTATGTTGACGCCAAAAATGACATTGTCGAGGAAAAGGAGTTGAAATTGGAGAAAGTTGGATACTTGGAAGACCGAAGTTGAAAATAGAGAAAAAATAAGTTGTACAAATTGCATGACACGACGTGACCATCTTTCCTGGCATAGAGGTTTAAATGAGGGCCACAACGTGGAGGTTTAACTCCTACGACTTAGGGCGTACACGTTTTAAATGAGGGCCACGACGTGGAGGTTTAACTCCCACGGCGTGACAACCAATTTTTGACAACTATATATATCGAACTTTAGGTCGAATTTCGAGAGTTGTCTTGGGAATTAAATTAAGATTTGCGACTAAAACCCCCTGGAGAACCCTTCGAAGTTCAGAATTTGTTTGAAGTTCAAGCATTGAAGATAATTAGAAAGAGAACAACATCTGATCAATCGGTTAGCTAGTTTTAACCATGTCTAGTTTAATTATCTTTGATTTTATGCTTGTTTCTGTTTTAGTTATGGGTTAATCACCCTAAACTTCTGTGAAGATAAACCGGTTACTATGTGTTGATTTTGAATTTATGGATGTTTTATGTTGATTTTACTAGTGTTTGATAATCACAATCCTAGTATGTTGAAGGTCTAGATTATATTGCTTATTATACAAGTTTAGTGTAGTAGATGATCATTCAAATTGCATGAATTTGTTATCTAGTTGTTTTAGACAATTAAATAATTAGATCTAGTGTAACATCTCAATGATGAGATACTTCTAATTTTGACATTATAATTAAATTATATTGCAATTTCGGTCCCTAAGTACATGAAAGAATGCAGAGGGCCTATAGTGGCATTTTGGTAAATTAGGACTTTGATGAGTACGTTGTACGTACGTGTGTATGTTGAGCGTACTAGGGCGCGCCTTAGTACGTTGGGCGTACACCTCGTATGCAAGGTGTACATGAAAAGCATGTAAACCCTGATTTTTAGGGTTTAGGCTCATATTTAAGCATCATTAAGGCCTCACATCTCATACTTACCCAACCTCCTTCTATAACATCGACCCTTAAGCAACCCTACGAGCAAGAGAGCAATTTTGGAGCCTTTAAGAGAGTTTTGAAGTGGTTTTGAAGAAAGAAGAAAGTGGCGAGAATAACTTGGAGTTGGGAGCATTTTGGATCTGGGATTTCTACTTTGATTTCAACCTTCATGAGGTATAAAGCTTGTAACTTTACCACCCCGTCTTGTAGATCTAGGTTTTTGCTTTTTTAAGTCACTTTTTGGTCCCTAATGGCGATTCTTGGACATGGTCTGTTCTTGACCTATTAATTCATCCTTTCAGACCTTAGGAAGGGTCGTGAGCCATAAAATGGGGTCTTAATGATTGGTTTTGCTCCATGCACTCTCTAGAAGGTCTTAATGTATTAAGACCTCGAGTTAAGCACTTCATAGACATGAAAGGTCATAAAGTTGGAAACCTAATGACTCTTGAGGATGATTTAGCCTTGGATCTGAAAATGGGATGTAAGAGCTTAAGGCATTGAGCTCTTAATGAGAGTTTGAGAAGACTTGTCGTATACCCTATGTAATATGAGTACAACGACATGTACGTCGTCAACCTCCCTGATGGTGGTTAGAGCTTGAGTATGCCATGCGTACGTGTTCTGTGTCGACTCAGCTGAGGTGAGTCAGTTGGGTTGACACGGCTAGGTTGACTTATAGATTTTGATAAGTTTGACTTTGACTTTGACCAATTTTGACCAAAGGGTATTTTGGGTGATTTGAATGGTATTTGAGAAATTGGTCATTTTGGTGGATAAGTGACGGTTAGAGCTGAGATTCGGAGTTGAGACCTCATCAGCTTTTGTCCAGACTGTGAGGTGAGTTTTCCTCACTGCACTTACATGTCGAAGGAACCAAGGCCGGCCCATTAGATCAAATATTTTGTTATGTGATAGGATGTTATCATGATGTAGTGATATGTTAGATCGGTATCTTGGTATATAGGATGATGCTATGCTTAGTGATATGTAGATCTGTCTGATTGTCTGTTGACTAATTATATGTTTATCTGTTATATGTTCACATATTTTTGTTGGTGGTTGAGACTTTACTGCTATGTACGTGGGCCAACAGACCAAGGGCATTCCAACTTGATGGTTGATTAGGCCCGAGGGTATTCCATCCCAAGGATGACTAAACCTGTTGTATATTGGCATTCCAACCCGATGGTTGACTAGGCCTGGGGTATTCCAACCCGATGGTTGACTGGACTCATTGTATCTTGGCATTCCACCCCGAGAATGACTAGACTCGGACGGTGACTGGGCCTGGAGTATTCCAACCCGATAGTTGATTGGACCTGACATGTTGTTGTATATGTTATCTGTTTCTATGTTGGTACTTTGGGGGGAACTCACTAAGCTTTGGCTTGCAATTTTTAGTTATTGTTTCAGGTACTTCTGATGATCGCAGGAAGGCGAAGGCGTGACCGTACACATCCTTTGTTTTATGTACTCTTTGATCTATGAGATACTCTAATATGGAACAACACTTTGAAAACAATGATTTTGTAAACATTTTATGATTTGGGTTGTTTTAAAAAGTTTAATTTTTTTGTGATTTTTATGGATGTTACATCTAGTGATTGAACAAATCCTAGAGTTAGTTAAATTAAAATTAGCTACTTTGATAGTGTTAGAGAGCATAATTGATCAATAATTTGTGCTTGAGTTGCTTGTCTTGATCTAGGATAGGTAATTTATAGATTTATCATTCATAGTCAAATTCATGCTTATATTAATTTTGTGTCTAACTTGTGCTTGATCAATGCATGGTAATTCATGAATTGGCAAAACTAGGTATCACATCATTATAACTAGTAATTTAATGAATTGGTAATCAATATAATTTATCCATTAGATATTAACCATAGGAAAGGCGGAATTCGGAACTAAACGGAAGTACTCTTTAAACTTGAATTAAAAATTATTTTCTTTGTTTGCTTAGTTTTAATAGCTATTTAATTGATAATTGTTTGAATTAAGAACTTGGAATTGCAAAACTAGTAAAAACCACATATTTAAAGTTGTTTCTTAGTTTGATTATTAGTAATTATTTTCTAAATTAAAATTATGTTCCTTGTTATCGACACCCGACTTACCTAAACTATCTTATAATTCGACTAGTACTTCGCCTAAGTGCAGTTAATTAATTAAGTAGGTTATGTTTATAAATTTAAAAACTTGTAATATATAAATTGCACATCAGTAGGTTATAAATTAAAATTTTAGTATTATAATTAAATTAATAACGTAATTCAATATGTTTATAAAAAAAATTACAATGGTTGACGTATAATATTTGTCTTCATTTAGATGAAAAAGAATGTCATAATAATAACAAATATATAAATATTTTTTAGGGATAAATAATATAAAATATAAATAACTATATGTTTTGTTATATTGATTCTTTACTGGTTTAATTAATTACATATTAATAATTAACATGTTACCTCATGAAGTATCATAAATTAAACCTTTAATATCACAAAAACCTTATATAAATAAAAATAAATTTATGATAAATAATATATTCTAATTAATTTATGAATGTCTAACATTATATTTTCAAAGAAAAAAAATAAAGGTGATACATATATGTTAGATATTATAGTTTATGAATTATTTAAAAAAAAATATTAACTTTTTATATAACAAATGATGATGTTTAATAAAATCTATGTACGTATTTCTTTGCTTTGCTTTATTAAAGTTTATAATATATTAATGTGTTTGTTATTAAACATGAATAAAAAATACCAAATAACTCTAAGGTTTTACATTAATTTGTGTAAGTTAATGAATAAAAATATTACTATAATTATTTAACTTGAATCATATTACTTGAGATATTGAAGTATAAATAAGTTAAATGACATTAAGATTAACGAACACTAAATTTAACATTGTGTTTAATTCACTAATTAAGTAGTATTAGTTACACACCTTTAGGGTTGTACTATTTAATAGATAAATTGAAAAGTTATGGTAGTTTCTGATGAATAAGGTTCAAAATATAAATTATCTTGAACCATATAAATATAAAGATAAATATTATATATATATATATATATATATATATATATATATATATATATATATATATATATATATATATATATATATATATATATATATATATATATATATATATATATAGTTTATTTGATTACTCAGTAATTTTTATGAATACTTATGTTAGCAATATTCGATTTAAATCACCAAACTCAATCATTCTAATTGTTCCATTTGAGTAGCAATCATTTATTAGTTTCGATATTTGTTGGTATTTAATTGTTCTTGTATTGTATATTATAATCATATTCCTTACTATTTAAATACTTAGTTAAAAAGATTCCAACTTAAGATGAACACTAAAACTAATAGATATTTTTTTAACGACAAATCTAATCTACTCTTAAACTACTCATATTTATACTTATGTCTCCAACGAGACTTAAACCTTCGACCTCAATGAGTGAGAGTAACACCTGATACAGCTAGGCTAGAAGCCCTTTGATATAAATATATATTTTTTAGTGTCTTATACTGAACTGCTATCACATCAGATAATGATATAATAGCTAATTGCTTGTTGCAAAATTATTAACTTACTAACTTCAACAACGAATGTCTAAAACTTGGTCATTAATCTAGTCATTGTGATTTAGTTGGTTTTTATAGAAAATCCTATGATGCTTCTTTTTTCCTTTTTAGGTTACGTTTGACGTAGTAGCTGAAAAGCTAACTGTTAAATAAAAAGCTAGCTGATAGCTGAAAAGTTAACTGATAAAAAATAACGTTTGGTAAAACTAGCTGAAAAGCTAGCTAAAATATATAAAATTACATAAAAGGACATATAGGAGTATGTGTTTCTATAATTAATTAAGAGGTGTATTTGGAAAATTCTAAAAAAACTCCTAAAAAACTAGTCTAAGTAGCTTTTTAAAAAGCTAGCTTATAAGCTACTTTTTGGCTTACCAAACACGACAATATAAAAAGGCTCGAAAAATAAGCTAGCTTATTAGCTAGTTGTGGCGCGCCAAACACAGCCTTATATCAAGATCTAAAATATCTATTTTGACATATAAAAACAATTGATTTTTTATATATCAAAAGACAATATTGTTTACATATATGATGAATAAATATTTAACAAAATAAACCACAAATTACCAAAGAATTTTGTAGAAATAATAAAAAACTGGATTCATCTAAAACTTACTGTTTTTTTTATAGATATGGTTTTAAGGTGTAAAGAGTACGTAGGTTTTAAGAAAGAAAAAAACTTCATGGGTTTTGATGTTAAAAGCCAAATTTCGACGTAACAAAAAATTTAGCCATATGTTATGTGTGTTATTATTTATATCACCACATACAAATTGTCAGGAATAAAAAAACCTAGATAGTTTTATCTATTTACACATTTGAAAGAGAAAAACAATTATATAGATTTATCCAAATATCTTTTCCTAGTAGAACATTCTTTTTCATCCATTATAAATAAGTTCTTATATAAAAAAAATCCGTTAATTAATAATTTAGATAACAATTGTCTTGTTGTCCTCTTACTCAATTGTGGAGGTCTCACGGATGATGAATACATATTTAACAAAATAAACCACAAATTACCAAAAAAATTTGTAGAAATAATATAAGAAAAAACTGGATTCATCTAAAACTTAGTGGTTTTTTATATATGGTTTTAAGGTGTAAAGAGCATGTAGGTTTTAAGAAAGGAAAAAAAAATTGTGGATTTTGATGTTAAAAGCCAAATTTTGACGTAACGAAAAATTTAGTCACGTGTTATATGTGTTATTATTTATATCACCACATATAAATTGACAGAAATAAAAAAAAACCTTGACAGTCTTATATGTTGCCATATTTACTTTCAAGTTTATACATTCTAGACAACCAAAACGAAAAATAATAGAAACAAATATGAATAACCAACCAAATAAAGAAAACTTTTATAAATGTATAAATTGAAAGAAAAAAAATTATATAGATTTATCCATATGCACATTCTTTTCTATTTTTCATGCACCATAAATATATAAATTGAAAGAGAAAAATAAAAACTCCAATACCTTTTCCTAGTAGAACATTCATTTTCATTTTCATCCATCATAAATAAGTTCTTATCTCGACAAAAGAATCACTTAATTAATAATTAAGAAAACTTTTTTCTTGTTGTCCTCTTACTTACTCAATTGTGGAGTTCTTACGGATGATGAATAAATATTTAACAAAACAAACCACAAATTACCAAAGAATTTTATATAAATAATAAAAAATTTGATTCATCTAAACCCTACTGTTTTCATATATAGTTTTAAAGTGTAAAGAGTATGTAGGTTTTAAGAAAGAAAAAAATTTGTGGTTTTGATGTTAAAAGCCAAATTTTCACGTAACGAAAAATTTAGCCACATGTTATGTGCGTTATTATTTATATCACTACACATAAATTGACATAAATAAAAGACCCTAGATGGTCTTATCTATTATCATATTTATTTTTATTTTCATACATTCTAGACAACTAAAACCAAAAATAATAGAAACAAGTATGAATAACCAAACAAATAAAGAAAATTTTATAAATATATAAATTGAAAGAGAAAAAAATCTTTATAGATTTATTCATTGCACATTCTTTTATATTTTTCATGCACCATATATATAGCTAAATTGACAAAAATAAATAAATAAATAAAATAAAAAATAAAAACAACTATGAGTAACCAAACAAATCAATACGTTTTTTTTATAAATATATAAACTAAAAGAGGAAAAAAACTCAAATACCTTTTCCTAGTAGAACATTCTTTTTCATTTTCATCAATCATAAATAAGTTCTTATATCAGCAAAAAAATCACTTAATTAATAATTAGGAAAACACTTTTCTTGTTGTCCTCTTACTTAGGCCCCGTTTGATAGTTGCTGACTGAGAAAGTATTGACTGGAAAACGTCTGTCTGGGTAAGAAATCCTGACTGAATAAGAAATATTGTTGTTTGATTGTACATCTAACTGAATGTGCTGAATGATGAAAAATGACCATTTTACCCTGCTGTTATATATAGTGATGGATTAAGTTGTTGAAAAATTATAAAAACATACATATTGGCATACAAAATGTAAATTACACACAAATAAAAAATGTCATACAAAATGTAAATTAAACATAAATCATTAAATATCCAAATAAAAACATAATGAAATTTAAAATAACATAATAATTTAATGTAAAGTAGGTGAAAGTACTTGATTTGCAATCTGATCACGCAAAACACGCATATATTGAACGACTTCTGGACCCCATTCTATGTCTTGTATGTTTTCTCTATCAATTCCCCCACCTTGGAGAGCAGGAGCAACCATAGTATCCTCCTCAAAATTTCTAAACAAGTCATCTTCTATATTGTATTTTTCTTATAAAATTATGGACCGCGGCACAAGCAATGACTATGTCTCTTTGCACTGTAAAAGGATAAGGAGCCATTTGTTTTAATATTGGGAATCTCGCCTTCAATACACCATAAGCACGCTCAATAACATATCTAAGTTGTGCATGAGCATAATTGAATCTTTCTTCTCTAGTTAAAGGTCTGCCTCTTCGAAAATCGGCTAACCAATACCTAGTATTGCGGTATGGAGCCATAAACCCACGGGTATTTGTATATGCGGCATCACAAAGGTAATATTTATCTGCAAATGAATGTGACATATTATATAATGACACATATTATATAAAGAAGATAGGTAATAAAAATTATATAAAGATTATGAACCTGGTGGAGGAAATGGAAATCCAGAAGTCGAATTGAATGCAACTTCTTTCAAAACTCTTGAATCATGTGTTATACCCTCCCATCCAGCCCAAACAAATGTGAATATCATATCAAAATCACAAATTCCTATTACATTTTGAAAACATTCTCCTTTTCCTCTTCCTCTATAATGGGTTTGTTGATCAACGGGTACAACCGCATGTACAAGAGTTCCATCTAATGCACCTATTGCTCCGGATAAAATATTTTTTAACCGTCTATGTCGTTCCGAGTTATGTATTGTTGGATTAGGAGTTGTTGGTACTATAATTTCTTTTGCAAAACATATCATTGTTGTTAGGACCTCGTGAAAACATTGATGAATCGTTTGTGTGGAGTGATGAAATCTTCCCTTAACCGCACGAAAACGTTCATTATGTCCTATAACATGTAAGAATATAGTCATCTTCTCTTCAATGCTTATTATCCTACTAGCTTGCAACCAATTTTTTTGGGTAAAGTGGTTGCATAATAAAGCAAATGCCTCTTGTGTAAGATGCATCATATCGAAACATTGTGTAGGGTCTCCGTACATCAAATCTTGCTTATACGCATACCCGCTTGAATCGTTATCTCTAATTCTATGAATTCTGATTAGCCTGCGCCGGTTTGACCTCAACCAATAAAACACAAGTAGAAGAAAAGCTACAACTTCACCATCAGAAACCATACTTGACCTGTTACAAAAGTTATATTCAATATCCATATAACAAACTTCATATAACAAAAAACTAGTAAATAACAAAAGTCATATTCAATATCCAAATATCATCCAAAGTACCAAAAGTCACATAACAAAAAAAAACTAGTACACATCATCCAAAGTAACATCCCAAAAAGTCATCAAACATAGGATCCAAAAGTCATGCAAATAACAAAAAGTCATGCAACAAAAAACTAGTAAACATCATCAAAGGTAACCATACTTCCTACCCGCACCCATCATCCACGACTCACAACTAGTATGCGAAAGTCGTAACCAAACTTTTCTAACATCGGCACTTTCACCAAATAGCAAAAGAGCGGTCTTGTGTCTTTCATCTTCTTCTCCCCATTCCATTTTGTTCAATTTCTCCATACATGCATCAATATCCTTATCCATTTCATTTTTTTCAATTCTTTCATTTTTTTCCACTAACGACCTTGCAAGCTTGACAATCTCCTCTCCAACTTCTAATGCCCTCGCATCTCTTTTTTTTTCCACCAACTCTTTTGTTTCCACCAACTTCCTTATTTTTTGAACGCCCCGGAGATTCTTCACTTGCACCTACGTGTTATGTTGAGGTTTCCATTGGAACATCCTCATCAAAATCATGGACACTAAACTCTTCTATAGGACGAGGGAGTGTAGAAGATGGCCCCCAACTTTGAAATCCGGTTAAGTTCGACCCTTCAAATAGTTGGGTGCAAAGATCAGGAAACAACAAGGGTTTAGTTTTCAATGACAACACGAACTTGTTCAACTGTTTACAATTTTTATAAATATTAGTATATGTTATAAAAATAATCATACTAGTATTTGTTATAAAAATATTACCTTCCTCTCTTCCTTCCATTGTTCATCGGTCAGTTTAAATTTATTTTATATATATATATATATATATATATATATATATATATATATATATATATATATATATATATATATATATATATATATATATATCCGGTTTTGTTTTTCAATTTCACCCAAGCAACATACTTTGATTTGTAGTAGTCAAAGTGATTTCTCATTTGCTTCTGATCAACCTCTTTACCATGTTCGTTTATCAATTTTTCGCGTATTGTCTTCCATGAACTTGCCTTAAGCCCAGAACCCTCGCGACCATTAGTGGTTAGTTCATGGATACACGCATCAAGAAAAGTTTTGTCCTCACTCTCGTTCCAAACCAACATCCTAAAACATTAATATTTAAAGTAATTTATCATAACTTTTATCATGATCAAGAATAATTTCAAACATAAAACAATTTTCTACTAACCAAAACCATAAACATTATTTAATCCAAATTCTACTCACTACATAAAACAATTTGATCCAAATTCTTCTCTTTATCAAACATGTAGTAATAAAACCATAAGCATTATTTGATCTAAATTCTTCTCACTACATAAAACAATTTTCTACTAATCAAACATGTAGTAACAAAACCATAAGGATTATTTGATCCAAATTCTACTCACTACATAAAACAATTTGATCCAAATTCTTCTCTTTATTAAACATATAGTAATAAAACCATAAGCATTATTTGATCCAAATTCTTCTCACTACATAAAACAATTTTCTACTAATCAAACATGTAGTAACAAAACCATAAGCATTATTTGATACAAATTCTTCTCTTTATCAATCAATTTATGAACAAAACGAAGTGCAATCTCCACTTTCTTCTCACTACATCACTTTCTCACCAAAGTGATTGCATATCTTATAAACAAACTGATTGCATAGCTATAAACTTTCTCACCAAATTCTTCTCTTTATCAATCAATTTGATCCTAACTTCACATGGAACAACTCATATTTCAATTTTCAAAATCTAACCTCTAACTGTGGTGAAATTGAATGAGTATATCATTTTGAAGCATCTAAATTCATTAATTACAATAATCTATTACTTGAATTGTATGAAAAAAATGTTTTGTGGCAGCTTGGCAGCGAGAGAAACTGAAAAAGATAACCGATTTTGATTTCATAGCACAAACAATCTCATATTTCATAACATCAAAGCATACCTGATTTTGATTTCAAAAATTATTAACATACAAGGAGGAGAATAGCACCTGTTTTGATGAATTACAGTAGCCGATCGGAGATGAGGACCTCTCTTCAGCGGGTGAGATGGTGGCGAGATAGCAGCTTGATTGTGGCTAGATGGTGGCGAGAAAGCAACGACCGGCGTCGGTGATACGAAGGGGAACCTTTGATGGAGAAGGCGGCGATTTGTGTTTGTGCGCTTTTTTTTAGGTTACGATAATGGGTAATGGGGGAAGAAACAATACAGAGGAGGGTAGGAACGTCTTTATTCCCAGTCAGCAAATAATACAAAGCTGACCCGGTAAGAGAAAATAGCCACACGTCTGACTGAGAAAGCCAACTATCAAACAACGACTGTCTGACCGAGTCAGCCCAAATCGCTGACTCAGACCGGGTTATACAGGTATCAAACACACCCTTACTCATTTGTGGAGGTCTTATGGATGTCTGAGTTGATTAGTCTCATGATGAAAGAGCATAAGTTGAAGAGGTTGTGGAGTTTCAAATAAATATGGTTCTAGATAAATGATTTATCTTGAACCATATTGTTTTGGATGAAGTCATTTATAAAAGTTATAAAGATAAGTAAATACAAAGTGAATTCAGTACATAATCCTAAACACCATTATAAATAACGGTTGTACAAATCGGTATTAATCGGCGTGTAACCGTGGTTTAATCGATTGAAGTTCTCCAACCGTCAAGGATTAGGGTATTAATCGGAAATTTAGGATTAATCGGGTTTGGCGGGATTAATCGGTATTGGGAGGATTAATCGGTCAACAAAAGCAAAAAAATGTCAAAAAAGTTTTAAAAAAATTCAAAAAATCAACATTTTTTTACTTCAAAATTTTCAAATTTCAGAATTTCAAATATTATACCAAAATGTTCATATTTTCGTATTTTCAAATTTTCAAATCACAAATTTTCTAATTTTCTAATTTTGAAGTACTTGTTTTTCTTAAGATATATTAATATTTGATTAATTTTAATATTTTATTTATAATCTATGGTCCCGATTAATCTCCGTCAAGACCGATTAATCCTTTAACACTGGTCAACCGCCGATCGATTTTTACAACCTTGTTATAAATACTTAATAATGTAAATATGAAATAGTAAAAGGTTAAAGGATAGAGAAATAACCCAGACATTGAGAGTTTATAGAGGTTCGCCTCAACAATAGGCTAAGTATAAGTTGATGAACGCTCATCCGCCTCACAAGGACGAAATCATTTAAAGGTAAGGCTCCGAACTGTATGTACGAGAGATCCACATACCTTTTAATTTTAACTTTAGTGACAATAGGAGAAGTAAACCACTCACACTAGTTCAAAAACTTACAAACGAGTGTTAAGCATCAAAAGGATAGCCCTAAAAAGAAAATCAATATCTAATCTTGGATGATGATAAGTGAGATCTCTCATTTTTTAGCTTGAAAAAAAGGGAGAAAGTTGGATTAAGGTTCAACAACATAACCATTGTAAAGATCTCATAAGAAATCTTATAGTGTGTATGGGTGGCTATGCATATTGTACAGTCGACCGCTAATCACAAATAATATTTTTATCAAAAAAAATTGTTGGCAACGAGTTGGTGGAGCAAAACACACGAACACCCTACCAAAATTCATGTTTGACTCTTCGAGATCTTAGATAGATTCTATAAGATGTTTTCTAATATCCAAATTTGGAGTTTTGAAAACTATGACTCCAAATTTTGATAATCTAAAGTGATGGTGTTTCAATTTCTTAAAATAGAATGCAATTCGAAATTCAAATACATCAACACTATATTTATATAAACTCTTAATTTTTTATTATATTTTAACAAGTCAAATACTTAATGGGGAGTGATAGTATACCAAAATTATTTTGGTGATGACATTTGATCCTTAAGATAAGCTAGAATATTCTCGACTATAACTTGTTGTGTTGGTCACAAAACATGCATGCAAAGAAATATTGTATTTCAAGATCTAAGACATTTATGACTCATTTCGTATGATTTGTGTTTAAATCGCATGATAAATTTCATCTAACAATGTGATGGATTTATTAGATTAGAACAAAAAGGGTCAATGCGGAAAATCACTTAACAATTAAGAAGATGATACATGCAATCTAAAAGGATCTATGTCTTACACTTTTAATGCAACATACTTTGAATAGCAAAATTAAGACGCACCCTAGTAATTTTGAAAATCAGAAACTAGAGATACATACCTTAAACTTGTTATCAGTGTTGTAAATATCGGCCTAGGCGGCCGATTAATCGGCGCCTAGGCGCTTGGCGGTCCTCTACTGTTGACATTTATAGCTAATCGGACTATATAATCGGACGTGGTCAAAGTCGGTCAAAGACAAGTCTAGGCGGGTCTAGCCGGGTCTAGGCGCCCAAATCGATCAACGAAAGTCAACGTAATTTAAAAAAAATTAAGGGCAAAATTGTCAAAGTGTAACAAATGCTTCTAGGGTTGCTTCCGATTTCTCATTCGATGCAGTAAAAAAATCGAGATTCTCTCTGCCTCTCTAGACACAACCCACGAACGAGAACGAACAAAGGGAAATCAGCGCATCTGCTTCTTCCGTCGACTTTAATTCTGGCCTCCGGTTCGTCATCTATTTCAAGCAATGACGTCGCAGTCCCCTTCCAAGCTTCAGTTCACGACTTCACGCCTTCGCAGTCGCAGTTCCAGCAACATCAGATAAATTCGCAAATTGGAATGAAAACGAAGACCGGAACACCCTCTAAAATCGCCTGTTCTTTCTAAAATCCTTTGTTCTTTCTGCACCATTAGGTAAACAATGATTTTTTAAAATTGTTTGTTCTTTCTTCATCTTTCTAAAATCGTTTGTTGTTTCTTCATCTTTTTTAATTGTTGGTTGGATTTATGTCTTGGTTGTAACAGGTAAGGCAGAAGGGTATTTGATTCGAGTAATTTCTTGACCAAAATCTCTAATTGTTTTGTGTATGAAACCATATGCCCACCAAGTGTTCGATCAATTTCCTGAGTGAAGGGTATTTTGATTTGGGTAATTTCTTGACTAAAATTTCGGTCCCTTGATCATCTGTGAAGTTATTAAGAACCATGGATTGAAGATGTAGGTGGGTTGGTTCTAGTTCTCGGTTGTTTATGGTGCGATAGTGGTGGAGTGTGATGGTGCAGAACAGATGCAAACAGGAAGGTGGTCAATGGACGTGTTTGGTGGTTGGATCAAAAACGAATGGAGCAGTTAGTGGTATTTGGTTGTATGTGTATGTAGCAAAAACATAGATTGGATTGCAGGTTAGTTCTTCATCCCTCAATTCTTGGTTTTATGTGTGTATGTGTATGCAGCAAGAACACGGATTAGTTTTGCATATGTCTGAAATTGAATATCTTTATCCATTTTCCCAGCTCTATTGATCTCTCGAGCACCACACCAGATGTTTTAAGCAGTGAGTTATGTAAAAGGCTTAAAGGGTTTCTTGCAGCATGGACTCCTTCAAGTCCCCAACCTCATGTCAATGAACTTCTTGTAGCAAAGGACTTTTTTTTAATTATATATAATGCTATATTTATTAAAACTTTAATATATATATATATATATATATATATATATATTATTTATAATGTTATATTTAATGTTATATTCTTAGGTTTAATGTTATATTTATTATTTTTTTAAATATTTTTATTAATAATTAATGGTTCCCGATTAATCCCCGCCTAGCCGGTTAATCCCTTGACCCCAGTCCACCGATTAGCCTATGTCAAGCGATTTCTGCAACATTGCTTGTTATAGAGAACAAGGTACTTCAATCCTTCATTTAAAGATCTTGGAGAGCTAGCACCAAAAAGATGATGCCTCTAATGGCTCACACCAAAACCCTAGAACTAGAAGACACTTAAGAAAAGAGGAGGAAAGGTATAAATTCCGTTCATATGCTCCTTGGAAAAGGTAACCACAAATTTAAGTTCCCAAGGGGTCATATTTATAGCTAAATAATTTAGGGACAAAGCAAGTTGAATAATTAAATATTGGATTTAATTCCAATTCAAACCCTAAAAGAGCTCCCAAAACCGTCCACCCTTGAATGGTTCTAGAATTGCTTCTTTTGTTCGACTATTAAGCAATTACAATTCAGTCATTGCACCTTTAATTAATCCCAAATTAATTACATATTAATTATGCTTAATAATTAATTAATTCTAATTGATGTCGTATTAATTTGTTAATCATATAAATTAACAAATCAGTTGTTTAACAATTGATCTCATATTTAATCACATAATAAATTAACAAACCAACTATTTATTTCTAATTAATATATTAATCATATAATATATTAACAAATTGTGACAACCCAAAGTTATTTCGTTACATTACCCCGTTACCGTTAACGGAATATTCCACTGTATAAAAGTTCCGTTAATTAGAGGTCGTCAAATAAATAAATGTTTCATTTATTTATATCTTTATGTCGTTAAGTCGTGATAAGAGGAATAAAAACTCGTAATACACATTTTCATTTTAATGGAAAAATTAGTTTTTATTATTACGACCACTGAATCGGGTGCGACCAAAAGTCCCGTATAACGACAGTATCGGGTAGAATTCCACTGAGCTCCAACTCCCACCCATATATAAGGGGGAGTAAACCCCATTTCAACCTTTTTCACCCTCTCTCTCTAGACTCATTTTCGACCCGAATCCGCAACCAAACGCTTGCAAATCATAAGTCCACTTACCCTAGCTTGTTCTAAACATTATGACTCGTGATTATAGCTTAAAATTCGACCATTTAAGCTGTTGAAAAGGAGTTCACGGCCTATGATCCTCCTTAGGCCGTAAACACCTTATTTGAGGCCAAAAGAGACCCAAACTTGTCCCCAAAAGCTTGGAAATAAATAGAGGAATTAGCCTAGGAGTGTTTGCTCATTTAAAACAATCAAAATGAGGCATAAAAGAGAGTTTACGGCCCAAGCACATGCTTAGGCCGTAAACACCTCTTAAACTTGTCAAAATGCCCCAAACACACTCCCAAACCACCCTTAGGCTTAACACATGATTTAGGGGCTTGCTATTTCGGGTTTAGTACAATTAAACAAAATGAAATGATGGGACAAAAGGAGTTTACGGCCCAGACATGTGTCAAGGCCGTAAACACCTTCAAACATGCCAAAATGTTGGTTTTTGTTCCCCAAATGGCCTTAGACTATTACTATAAAATGCTAGGAATGTATTAAGGGCTTAAAACTTCACTCAACTCATGGCATAGGAGTTCACGGCCGTGAACTCCCTTAGGGATGGTTCATGGGCCGTAAACTCCCTAATGAAGCCCTTAGAAGCCTTAAACTCATTCATGCCTTTTAGATTTGGACCTAGAATAATTCCACAAGCAAGTTAAGGCCTTAAAACACCCTAGAAACCACTCACCATGAGTTTACGGCCGTAAACTCATGGTAGTTGTCCCAGGGCCGTAAAATCTAAGTATAGAGTTTACTCTTGGAGGGTAAACTCCATTCCTAAGCCATTTGAGCCCTTAGTTGTTATCCGGGACACCCCAAACACTTAACCAAAGTGTTTTCCGCTCCTTTGAGTGCGTATACGTGTTTAATTAGTATTAAATATACTAATTGTATGTGAACATATGTTATCATATGTTAAATAGGTCATTGAGTGTGTTCGAGTCTTTGCTTGACACCGAGCACCCAACCGGCACCTTCGTCGGATCCACTTACGCCAGGTGAGTTCATACCCCTGAATGAACCTTTTAAATGTTTTTATACGTTTTGATAGGGGGGAATACAAGTTAAACATGCCAGTTATCATGTCAATCATATGTGATTAATAACCCGCATGCACAAGATTTTACCACACTGTACACTGTTTTACCGAGTAGGATACTATGATGGTTTCAAAAAGGTTTTCATTTGTTTAAAAACTCTTACTTATACTGTTTTATCTAAATTCATTTTAAACTGGTTTATAAAGGTTCCAAGGATTTATAAAGTTTTTCAAACTTATTTTACCAAAGAATACCAAATGTGATTTTCCCGGAGTATAAAGGTTTTTCCAAGGTTTTCATCAAAGTTCCCTTTCACGACGTATACTTTTACTTGTTAGTTACTGCTGCTTCGCTTTTACTTATTTAAAACTCCTACTTGATAACGCATTCCTTCGTGATACGCTTATACCGGTTATTGTCTCTATATCGCTTATACTTGTAGCCACTTATACTTGATAGACGCTTTTACTTCACCAGTTGTCGTTTCCACTTCGCGATACACTTATACTTGGTACACTTATACTTCACGATTCTATTATCCCACATTGTACGCTTATACTTCACGACTCGGATATTCCACTGTACGCTTATACTTCACGACTCGGATATTCCACTGTACGCTTATACTTCACAAGTCGATTATTCCACACTGTACACTTATACTTCACAATATGATTCCACTTGATACACACTCAAGCGTAGTTAGATGTATGTCTGTGCTTGTATAGATGCATATAAATAATGATTGAAGGACTTAGGAAGGCTTGTCCGCCCTATTTCCTTTTCTTCGTTGAGATGTGTTCTGGTGGGATCGGATGTCCATCCGAACGTCGTTTGATTCATTAGTTATATACTATGTACACAAGCATAGACATATGGGTTTACTTCAGTCAGTTCAGTTATGATTCTGTACCTCTAGTTCAGCACATACATTAGAAACCCACTACCCACTATTTGGAAGTCTCTACCCACTATTTGGGATGCATCTTCAGGACACGGCCTTCTCCGTCGTCTAGTTGGTAACCAGAGTCTCCTGTAGGGAGAGCGGACATTGTGTGTATAGATCTATACGGGATTGACACCCCCGCACCCTAACTGCTAGCTACAGTCCACGGCCTTCCAAACCAAGGGGTGACAAATGTCATATTCTCTAGACGCTTGTAGGGCGTCTGGTACTCTAGTGTCGGTTAGTATGGTTACGATTATCCCGGGTTACCTTATAATTCATGGTCTTAAGGTAACGATATTTCACCGGCAATTTACACTGTATGCTGGTAACTCATTTTTAGAGTCACACTGTTTTGACCTTGCAAGATGTATCTTTCATTTGATACTGTCTGCGGTCTGTATTCTCTGTTTTGACCTTGCAAGATGTATCTTTCATTTGATACTGTCTGGGGTCTATATTCTCTGTTTTGACCTTGCAAGATGTATCTTTCATTTGATACTGTCTGGGGTCTGTATTCTCTGTTTTGACCTTGCAAGATGTATCTTTCATTTGATACTGTCTGCGGTCTGTATTCACTGTTTTAGACCTTACCAGCTGTACCTTTCATTTGGTACCTTCTAGGGTCTGTGTCTCCATTTGTTAGACGGAACCAGGCGTGTCATTCGTTCGATACTCTCCTGGAGTCTATGATCCCTTTGCCTTAGTCAGTAGTCCTCACTGCTGAGGCATACGTTATTTCCCTGAATTCTCCCGCTTTCTTAAAAATCAAATTCTGTATTTTGATAACGATAGCGATTAAGGGAAAAACTACTTTTTACCACATAACTCCGTCCAGTCTTGGTAGAAGATTGCTCTTATTAAAGAAAATATAGGATTTTCTGGAAAAGACACTAATGTAATCGATACATTGAAAACACCACTTTTATTAAAGTTATTTGAATAAAATGCCACTAAATACTTATGAACTCACCAGCATTTGTAAAAATGCTGATACTCGCTTTTCAAATAACTTGTATTCTCAGGTTAGCATTAGACAAGTACATCCCCGGAGCTGTTGATGAAGATAGCTTAGTACCATGATGTACTTATTATATTTACTTGTATTACTTTGATATATTGTAATGTAAATCATGTAAAACTATTACTATTAATGCAATGTTTTGTTGTACTTTGATTACTATAATGCATGTGTTGTGATACTTGACATGACGTCATCCACCCCAGAACGTTTCCGCCGTTCCGGTTTTGGGGTGTGACAGATTGGTATCAGAGCATTGTTTATAGTGAGCTAAGTATATCAATTCATAAAAGATATACAGCCTATAAATACAAAAGGGATAAAACAATCTGACCAAGAGTTATACTTTAAAATATAACCATATTTTACCAAAGTATAAGAACATCCAGAACCTAAACACTCGAACAAAAGTATCACAAGAAGAACAATAATAAAAGTCTTCGGATGTTGAGCACTACAGTCAAACCTGGGCAGTTATGTAATCGTAAGCTGGAATAAATGTAACCTGATCAACTACATTTATTCGAGATGCGATGAACATGTGCTTGGGAGTGATAGTGGTGTACAACAGGTCTGAAACTTACCAACTAGGAATGCTAGAGCCAAACATAAAGTTTAAAATACTATAGGAGTATTTTGGAACACTAAAAGACTTACATTAATCCCAGAATTTTATTCAGAAGATAAGAAACAAACAAGAAATTAAAATACCATAGGGGTATTTTAGAATCCATAACCAACCTTGTGTGAGAACTAAAAAGAACCTTATTGATATACCTACAACTACAGAGGGTATACTTCCGAGGTTATATATAATAAGGATCCCATAGGCTAAGAATGTGTGGTTTCGCTCTACTTCCTTTTCCTCGTTGGGATGTGGATATAGAGTAGTATCACATATTCGAAGGCCTATCGGATCTAAGCTATATATGATTTGTATACCCTGTGTAATCATAGCAGGACTCAATATGGATCACTCAGTGAAATGTTAATAATCTTTTAGGATTCTTTAGACATTTCCATTCTCGCACGAACCCTGTAGAAAACCCTATCCACTTCAGTGCTTGACAGAAGAGCTGATTCCGACCCCGAAGAAGTTCATTGAGAAGACTTCATGTTCGGAAATAAATGAACTGGGTTGAGACTATTGAATTCACCAAGTGCCTATATCTTTTTAGGGACATCGGTGAGAAATTCGCCTAAACTTCCGAGATTCCCAGTCATCCATCATGAAGTGATGACACCCGGAGTCGGATTCGGAAGTGAGGCGGGGTAGAAATTCAATATGTCTTCACAAGAGAAGAACCCTAGGTAACTACCCGAAGGAAACCAACGCCGATTCCAGTCAAAGCTACGAGGTAGACAGAGGGAGCCAGTACATAGAACCCGAGAATTGTCTTTTCCTCGTGTTCGTCACGCTAATACACCCTTAAAATAATACAATATAGTGAGTTAGTGATTACACTACTCACGCTATATGTTAGGTAAATCGTCGTTTCCCGTTGCCAGTTACACGATTAGAGCGGAACCCCTCACCTCTATTGAGAATATTTAGCCATAAGCCTTCATAAGCCTCTCTTTCCGTGGTTTCGTTCCGAACTGTTCTCAAATCTCTCCATGCCGGAGAGTGAAACCTTTCCCATTATAAAGGTAACTTAGTAGGAACGACTCCCATCTTATGGCCTTTCCAATACTCATACTCCTACCTTGAATACCAGGACTACATCATAGGGATGTAGGTCGACACTCAGACAACCAGTACCCGAGGCACGGGAAACATTTATGCCTATTACAGTCAGGACAGATATGTACAGGGTTAGCCATCGTCTCTCATTATCTTGTATTCCTTTCCGTGTAGGAGAAACCATGACACCAAAGAAGCGTAACCAGTCCACAAGCAAGAAACCTACTCTCTTATGCGATGAAGCTACGTTCCAAGCTACAATCTCTGCAGCCGTAGCAGCTGTCATGGCTCACCTGAATGCTAACAACGCCAATGTTAGTAAGAGCCCCATCAGAAGTTCCGATCCTAGTAGTGGACAGCAGCAACCAACCTCTGCATACCGAGCCGCCCAAGAACCTCACTCAAACCCACTGAAGAGAAAGATCAAGATCGAGGAGGGAAGTACCTCGGCTCAAGGACCTTCCGAAGAGCAATGAGCTGAAGCAGTCAATACCCCTGTCAATCCTTCCCTCCTGACTTCAAGAAGACCATACCTAGGAAACCTCTCCCACTGCAGTAAGTGCAGCTACCATCATCATGGTGTCTGCCGGGAGCTCTATTGTGCTAGGTGCCACATGTTGGGGCATACTGCTCGCATCTGCAGAACCCCGGTTGAGTTCATTACATCAACCACCAATGTGGCGACCCGTACAGTTTGCCACCTATGTGGTGAAGTGGGGCACTTCAAGAAGGACTGCCCAACCGAAGGAAAGAAAAAGACACAGGAGGAGTCTAACTCTAATGCTTAGGGAGAAGCATCAAGGAACCTAGCAGATTTTGGTACGTCTCTCGATCTCGGATAACTAACGCAAAATATTAATAGGCTGATTCAAATGTAAATACTTCCCCAATAAGGCGAAAGTCACAACACTGTTATAAAATTTAAAAATTCATTAGGTAAAACTATAATGGCTAAACATATACGTTACGGTCATGTATAGCTAAGATGGATAGACCTAGAGTGAGTGAATGCCGCCTCATTTCCTGTTCCTCGTTTGGTTGTGGATTTAGGGCGGAGTCGCTCAGTCAACAGTCCTCCCCACCTTAAATATACATGACAAGTATATGTTAGGCTATTATAGAAATGCCTTGTGAGAATCCATTCATGAAAAGGTACTCTATTCGGAAACACTTAGGACTCTCTATAGTTCCGCGTCGACTCTATCGGTCCAAGTATCCGCGACAGTGATATACAGGACGAAACCCGAGACGCCTAGAACTTGTGTGCCTGTTCGGCGCATGACTCTATTGACCCTCACTTTATGTCATGTCGAAGTATGCCAACTTCGACGACTCTATCTATCATGGTTTGACGTAGTTCAACCATATGTACATCCTTAGTGCTGTGTAAAAAGAACTTTCTCCGTAGCCATGTCGGCAAATAAAGGTTCTTCCGAACCTAAAAAAAATAAAAATAATAAAGACTAATGCGATCCGTCGGTCGTCATTTTTATTTCAAACCTTTTGAAGTACCCAGGAGAGGGGTACCGCGCACTGTTAACCAACCCTCCTTAGACAGATAGAAACCGAAGCGAAAGGCACTGCATGCATTCCAGAAGATGATAACCACCTGAAGCATACCTAGTAGATTCCTTAGAAAGACCCTTCATCATATCCCATGGAACGGGAGCTAGAGTCAAGAGAACCCCTACATATTGAGCTACTATAATGACTACAAATCCGAAGTTGTTGTCATTCCGCTTGAGCCAACATAGTAGCTAACACCCTCGGTTGGTAAAGAAATCCGAGTCATAAGAGTCAAGGACACTGATTACGACCATCCATTCACGCTTGATCCCCCGAATTAAGCATCACAGCGAATATCCCGGAAATCCGAGAGCTGCAATAAATTAAACTTTGAGAAGAGTGGATGAGAAGACTAAAGTTCCGAGTGATGGGAACCTATACTCACCAGATCTGACCTAGACCGAGAAAACTCAGAACCTTCGGAAGAGTAGTTGCTGAAGATGTTCGCACTACTCAGGAACTTCGTCCACCCCGTTACAGACAAATAGTGCCTAGGATCCTCTGCCCTCTCGCATGGAGGAAATCGTCGTCGCCCCGTAGACGATAGACTTCATTCTCCGAAGTAAACACTAGAATACCGAGAACCACAGGATAACCTCCGCAGCCAGGAATACTTGTTCAAAGTGCGAAAGTAGTGCGATGAGCCTCATGACCCAGATCCCGAAGAGATTATAGACTTGACACCAGCCTTGGTGTTAGTCGAGGGGTTATACAGGAGCATGCGCTTTTCGCACTAGAATAAACCAACGTCTTAGAGATTCAATGGACTACTAGGTGTTCCACGAATACTATCTCGCGCAGAAATAGTAGAACCACCTCCCGAGATAGTCCAACACTCGTTTGGTGAAACCCTGTCTCCCCGACCCTAAGGGTTTCCATGTCTCAAGAATCGTTAGTGCAGGTTCATTTTGCACGAGCTTGAGATAGACACTCTACATCAAACAGAAAACCATAGTCACACAACCCATTCGATGACCTAGAAAGTCTCTAAAAGCCAATTGACGGGAAAAACGCAAAACCAAAGACAACCCGAGCTTCCTAAGAACCAACCTGAAGGACTACACTACCAGTACGGGAAAGAACGTTAGGAACTTCGGAATGGCGATCACGCCAGTGATGATCTTACCATAGAAGTACACTATGTTCTAAGTACTGAGAAGCTCTACCCTTCCGTGAGCTTAGGACCATCTGAGAATCCTCATAGAGATTTGGTCCAACCCTCGTCAGACCACTACTTTCGAATATTCCACAAGCTTCACACCTTGATCGATCCCCTTCTTAGACTTGATATGCGATTACCCGACGTCACTCTTCGTATCCCAATCATCTTGATAGAGATCATTGAGAACACTAACTTCATAGATACACCAGTCGGAACCCACTAGCTACCGAGGCGGAATCCACATCCCGTAGGTGAAGGTTGGTTGAGATGACAAACACAGACCAAAGATTCACAGGGGAATGTGAGGACAACCAGAATAAGGAGTATCCTCCTGCCTCTACGTGGTCATTCATACCTACTTCCTTGCCTAGACCTGAATTTCGGGACGAAATTCCCTCTAACAGGGGGATGATGTGACAACCCAAAGTTATTCCGTTACATTACCCCGTTACCGTTAACGGAATATTCCACTGTATAAAAGTTTTGTTAATTAGAGGTCGTCAAAGTTAGTTTTTATTATTACGACCACTAAATCGGATGCGACCAAAAGCCCCCGTATAACGACAGTATCGGGTAGAATTCCACTAAGCTCCAACTCCCACCCATATATAAGGGGGAGTAAACCCCATTTCAACCTTTTTCACCCTCTCTCTCTAGACTCGTTTTCGACCCGAATCCGCAACCAAACGCTTCCAAATCGTAAGTCTGCTTACCTTAGCTTGTTCTAAACATTATGACTCGTGATTATAGCTTAAAATTCGACCATTTAAGCTGTTGAAAAGGAGTTCACGGCCTAAGATCCTCCTTAGGCCGTAAACACCTTATTTGATGCCAAAAGAGACCCAAACTTGTCCCCAAAAGCTTGGAAATAAATAGAGGAATTAGCCTAGGAGTGTTTGCTCATTTAAAACAATCAAAATGAGGCATAAAAGAGAGTTTACGGCCCAAGAACATGCTTAGGCCGTAAACACCTCTTAAACTTGTCAAAATGCCCCAAACACACTCCCAAACCACCCTTAGGCTTAACACATGATTTAGGGGCTTGCTATTTCGGGTTTAGTACAATTAAACAAAATGAAATGATGGGACAAAAGGAGTTTACGGCCCAGACATGTGTCAAGGCCGTAAACACCTTCAAACATGCCAAAATGTTGGTTTTTGTTCCCCAAATGGCCTTAGACTATTACTATAAAATGCTAGGAATGTATTAAGGGATTAAAACTTCACTCAACTCATGGCATAGGAGTTCACGGCCGTGAACTCCCTTAGGGATGGTTCATGGGCCGTAAACTCCCTAATGAAGCCCTTAGAAGCCTTAAACTCATTCATGCCTTTTAGATTTGGACCTAGAATAATTCCACAAGCAAGTTAAGGCCTTAAAACACCCTAGAAACCACTCACCATGAGTTTACGGCCGTAAAATCATGGTAGTTGTCCCAGGGCCGTAAACTCTAAGTATAGAGTTTACTCTTGGAGGGTAAACTCCATTCCTAAGCCATTTGAGCCCTTAGTTGTTATCCGGGACACCCCAAACACTTAACCAAAGTGTTTTCCGCTCCTTTGAGTGCGTATACATGTTTAATTAGTATTAAATATACTAATTGTATGTGAACATATGTTATCATATGTTAAATAGGTCATTGAGTGTGTTCGAGTCTTTGCTTGACACCGAGCACCCAACCGGCACCTTCGTCGGATCCACTTACGCCAGGTGAGTTCATACCCCTGAATGAACCTTTTAAATGTTTTTATACGTTTTATAGGGGGGAATACAAGTTAAACATGTCAGTTATCATGTCAATCATATGTGATTGATAACCCGCATGCACAAGATTTTACCACACTGTACACTGTTTTACCGAGTAGGATACTATGATGGTTTCAAAAAGGTTTTCATTTGTTTAAAAACTCTTACTTATACTGTTTTATCTAAATTCATTTTAAACTGGTTTATAAAGGTTCCAAGGATTTATAAAGTTTTTCAAACTTATTTTACCAAAGAATACCAAATGTGATTTTCCCGGAGTATAAAGGTTTTTCCAAGGTTTTCATCAAAGTTCCCTTTCACGACGTATACTTTTACTTGTTAGTTATTGCTGCTTCGCTTTTACTTATTTAAAACTCCTACTTGATAACGCATTCCTTCGTGATACGCTTATATCGATTATTGTCTCTATATCGCTTATACTTGTAGCCACTTATACTTGATAGACGCTTTTACTTCACCAGTTGTCGTTTCCACTTCGCGATACACTTATACTTGGTACACTTATACTTCACGATTCTATTATCCCACACTGTACGCTTATACTTCACGACTCGGATATTCCACTGTACGCTTATACTTCACGACTCGGATATTCCACTGTACGCTTATTCTTCACAAGTCGGTTATTCCACACTGTACACTTATACTTCACGATATGATTCCACTTGATACACACTCAAGCGTAGTTAGATGTATGTCTGTGCTTGTATAGATGCATATAAATAATGATTGAAGGACTTAGGAAGGCTTGTCCGCCCTATTTCCTTTTCTTCGTTGAGATGTTGTATGGTGGGAATGGACGTCCATCCGAAAGTCGTTTGATTCATTAGTTATATACTATGTACACAAGCATAGACATATGGGTTTACTTCAGTCAGTTTAGTTATGAGTCTCTACCTCTAGTTCAGCACATACATTAGAAACCCACTACCCACTATTTGGAAGTCTCTACCCACTATTTGGGATGCATCTTCAGGACACGGCCTTCTCCGTCGTCTAGTTGGTAACCAGAGTCTCCTGTAGGGAGAGCGGACATTGTGTGTATAGATCTATACGGGATTGACACCCCCGCACCCTGACTGCTAGCTACAGTCCACGGCCTTCCAAGCCAAGGGGTGACAAATTTCATATTCTCTAGACGCTTGTAGGGCGTCTGGTACTCTAGTGTCGGTTAGTATGGTTACGAGTATCCCGGGTTACCTTATAATTCATGGTCTTAAGGTAACGGTATTTCACCGGCAATTTACACTGTTTGCTGGTAACTCATTTTCAGAGTCACACTGTTTTGACCTTGCAAGATGTATCTTTCATTTGATACTGTCTGCGGTCTGTATTCTCTGTTTTGATCTTGCAAGATGTATCTTTCATTTGATACTGTCTCGGTCTGTATTCTCTGTTTTGACCTTGCAAGATGTATCTTTCATTTGATACTGTCTGCGGTCTGTATTCTCTGTTTTGACCTTGCAAGATGTATCTTTCATTTGATACTGTCTGCGGTATTCACTGTTTTAGACCTTACCAGCTGTACCTTTCATTTGGTACCTTCTGGGGTCTGTGTCTCCATTTGTTAGACGGAACCAGGCATGTCATTCGTTCGATACTCTCCTGGAGTCTATGATCCCTTTGCCTTAGTCAGTAGTCCTCACTGCTGAGGCATACGTTATTTCCCTGAATTCTCCCGCTTTCTTAAAAATCAAATTCTGTATTTTGATAACGATAGCGATTAAGGGAAAAACTACTTTTTACCACATAACTCCGTCCAGTCTTGGTAGAAGACTGCTCTTATTAAAGAAAATATAGGATTTTCTGGAAAAGACACTATTGTAATCGATACACTGAAAACACCACTTTTATTAAATTATTTGAATAAAATGCCACTAAATACTTATGAACTCACCAACATTTGTAAAAATGCTGATACTCGCTTTTCAAATAACTTGTATTCTCAGGTTAGCATTAGACAGGTACATCCCCGGAGCTGTTGATGAAGATAGCTTAGTACCATGCTGTACTTATTATATTTACTTGTATTACTTTGATATATTGTAATGTAAATCATGTAAAACTATTACTACTAATTCAATGTTTTGTTGTACTTTGATTACTATAATGCATGTGTTGTGATACTTGACATGACGTCATCCACCCCAGAACGTTTCTGCCGTTCCGGTTTTGGGGTGTGACACAAATCATTTCTTTATAATTTACAATTAATTTATTAATCATATAAAAATCTAATAAACCATCATCTCTTGACAAATGTTATTCTAATCAAGTTCTAGTTATGAGGGAAACCCAAACAGGACTTTGCTTCCAATTACAAGAATATACTAATTTAGTTATGAGCTTAGACACCTTAATCCAACAGTCTCCTATTTGGATAAGTCTATAACTATAATTACAAGTATAACCTTGAACCAAACATCAAAGTGTGCTTTCCAAAGCCACTGTCAAACTCTAATTGAAATCAAATGTTGGCCCTAAGATAAGTGGTCACCTATTCCTTCGTTCTATAAGATATCGTATAAACAGAGTTATAGATTAAATGATCAACCTCATGTTCATTTATTCTATTTCTTGATTTCCTAATTTGTGATCAATTTAGACTACAAAATTTAACACATCAATTTAGTCTGGACCAGACGCCTGGTTTTCATATATCAACTCAAATCACCTAGGGGCACAAAGATATCGCTTTTCATGATAAGACAAAAGGAACGAATAAACTTTGACTACATAATCGTAACCTTTACTCACTAAATCATATATGACACTAAGTTTTATAACATCATGTTACTGGTGCATTTTCGTAATACCAATGCACAACAGACTTATAAATTACAGCTTACATATCTTCGTTTGAAGAATAAAAGATATTATTGTCTTAGAACTACTCGTGATTAAATCCATGAAGTAATCTCTAATCGTGAGTTTATCTAATACTTAAAATCTATATTTTCTAACTACTCATGAATATTGTAACAATCCCATGCAATGTCCAATCTCTATGGACAATCCACAATCGATTCATGACAGTCTTAATTCACTACTTACTTCCAAAAGTATAAGCGACTGGGGAATTTTTTAATAATATTTAACTTACTCATGGAAGTAAAACATACAAAGTTAAACATAATAATAAATTAATTAACTATGGTATCATACCCATTGAACATAAATAAATCCCTATTATTTAATTACCATAACAGTTATGAATTTATTCATTGTATAATATTTTGAGTTATCAACTAACTACTTGAATTAGATAACATCAATCATGCCATGTTATGAACATGCATGTCATGTCTCTCTATGGTCCTTCCTTTGTGAACAGATCGACTAGACATTACTCTAGTGATGTTCATTTTACAATTCCAAATTATTATCGTTATTTAAGATGTAGTAGAATTTCATCTTTACATGCATTGTCTTTCTGTGATGTCAAGGTTCCAAAGTCACAAAGACCGAGCCTTCGATATTACAGAATGTTCCACTGGAACTTGTTACTCAGAACAATTCCATGGTTATGAAGTCTCGAATTCAAGGCACACTCCTTGAACACTTCTCATGCATTAAAGTTTCCAACTCACATGTAGATTTTATAACAAACTCTTATTGTGGAAACATTTCCATATACACATCTCCAGTTATGGAATCATTTTCATATTCCCATATGACCAACAATTCTGAAAAAAAAATCATCTCAATCCAGAACATGTCATTATGGTCCTTCCCAAATAATATAATACTTCTAACTATCCACAAACAACCCTTCTTTGGTAAACCTCAGAATGTTCTTGACAGTTGTTTAACAACTTTAGTAACTTAAAATTGTAGTCATTTTTTCTCACAATGCTCAGAGTATTTGACAAAAATTAGAAATCAAATATTATAACACATGAAATCGATCCTATATCCAAAGCATATGAGACTCAACTTGATATATGTTTAATCTTTTGCTATAATATTTTTATATATGGAATCTCCTATGTTGAAACATTTCAACATGATATTCATATATGTCTTTTGACTAAGTTCTATTAAACTATACAATTTAAACCTTTAGACTTGAAACGCAGTAGGAGTGTCCTCTCCCTTAACTCCACTATAGCGAAACAGTTTCCAACTTTTGCAACTTGCAAGGTAGATACATTGTTCCCTATGAATAGTTTTGTCAACATGCAATAACAACATAACAGTTATGCTCCCACTAGCTTTGACATGTACTCAGAAATCAACTAGACTTCCAGAAATAAATACCCTTTGACTTTCTCATGAAAGTGAAGATTCCTATTTTGTGATGCTTCGTCGAGCCTCTAATTAGGCTTCTTAAGCATATGCACTTTATCCTAATAGCGTATGTGTTCAAACCCTTTCAATACGTGATAAACATATCTCCTGAAAGTTTAAAAAGTACTAGAGAAAGTGTATTGATCTTTATCGGATCCTTAAATTCTACTAGCAAAAGTGTTTTCTTATAACTATTTTCATGAGTTAAGATAAAACCTTTTTCCACTTAGATTTCAAGGTGCATACGTTCCTATCCATGTGGATCTTTCATTTCCAACCTATAGTCATAAAACAACGTTTAGGATAAACCAAATTCAGATTTAGTTTTCCTTCATGAACTACTACTTCAATATTAAATTTCTTGCCTTCTGGCAGCACAAGATCCCACCAGTGCTTCCATATTGTCAGCAACTCACCCATATTGATCAGTGTACTTTCACTGACCAACGTGATTTTCTTTTGTAGTTAAATGAAAAACATAGAACTCATAAACATTTCCAAATCAAATGGAAGTGCAAAGAAATATGAATGTGTCAATAAACACAACAAGTTTTTAACATCAAGTTGCACATTAGTGATAACTAAAAGGATCATTTTCAGTTGACTCTTGCAAGATCAAGATCAACATGACTCCCGCTGAATTCTTGACATATGAGTTTTCTATCGAGGAACATTCCTTGACGAGCTAAAACAAATATTCAAAAGTTTGTGTGGATTCTCGAAAATAGAACACTTCACATAATAGGATTGAATTTATCTTTTGTTTCTCGATTAGCAAGAAACATCACAAATCCAATTCTAAATGTGTTAGGGTAAGGAAAGCATTCTTTACTCCACATATTAAGAGGCGTTATCATCCTTTTTAATTAAAAATAAGTTTCAAGATACGATTCATAGTTACTAGATCATGACTCTAAAACTTGATTAGGAACAAAGTATGACTCATCTTATGATCGAACCATCTCCAACAATGTTCGATTCCTCTTCTTAGTCATACAGTTACACTAAGATGTTCTTGGAGGAATCATTTGTGACACAATTCCAAAATTACTAAGATGATAATAGAACATGATACTAAAGTACTATTTTCTTTTTAGATTGGAGAATCTTTTATCTTTCTTCCTAATAGATTCTTCCATTCATTCTGATACTCATGAACTTTACATAAGTATAACAATTCTGTTTAATCTTATAAACAAAACCATATTTGCTGAAACATCAGTAAATCATGACGAATAAAGTTATCCTCCCTTGTGGTGGATCTGAAAAGTCCATATCAACATGTACTAGATCCATTAGTCCTTCACTTGACTCACATAACATGTGAACAATGAATTAGTCATAATTTTCCAGGAACAAGATTCTCATATACTATATAAATTGAATTGTACGACTCCAAGTATATATCCAGTTGGTGATGAGATCTCTTTTCACTTGGCCAAATTGCCACAAGCGATATCATATGAATCAAATCCACATTTAATATTGTTATTATTAAAAACATACAGAACACTTTCATTAACGTCATTGCAAGGAAATAAGATAAGGAAACTAAGTAAACCAAAACTTTGCTTTTGTTGAAATAAATAAAGAATTGGAACTTGTCCTTACAATGCATGAAATGAAAAACAATATTTCTAGACATCTCCGAAGAGTAATAACAATCTATTAAACTATCCCAACTCCCTAGTAATACCTCCAAATTCTAACCATCGAACCATGTGAACAAATTCCATCTCTCACGATCAGATTTAGCTCACTTTGCTTAAAGCTTCCTTCTTTCTTTTAGATCCTACAATACCATTAAATGTGATCATCACATTATGTATTAAGAGTCTAAGAATAAGAACTTATGGACTTAGATAATGGATGTACCTGATGTAGAGTCATAAAAATTAACTTTACCATATTGAAGATCCTTCATGTATGTTGGGAAGCTTCATTTCCAATGTCCCTTCAATTGGCAGTAGAAAAAAATGGACTCATTGGGATCAAAACATGGAACGATCTCAAAGCAACCCTTTCTCTTTACCATTCGATCAAAATGTTTGACGTTGGTTGATCCCTTTTTATTAGGAAGAGAAACATTTTCTTGATTACATTGTCAGCATCTAATGAACTTTCGGGATTAGATCCTTTAAGCATTTTTTGTAACACCGTGAAATTTAAAAAAATATATATTTTAAATTAATAAAAATACTCCAATCACAATTCTGAAAAACGTGTATCAATTGTTTTTCACATATCATAAGTACAAATCACAATCCCTAGAATCTCAAATCATCTCCACTACAAGTGTGTACTGATCATGTCGGCACCTTCCTGCGATCCTCACTGGTACCTGAAACACATAACACACAAACGGTAAGCATAAATTCTTAGTGAGTTCCCCAAAATACCACATACAGCACATACGCCTTTCCAGGCCATAACTCTATGGGATCTTCCGATCCAGTGTCTCAGGGGATTTCCATCCCATAACTCTGTTGACCTTCCGGTCCATACTCTGTTTACCTTCCGGTCCATACCCTCCTGACCTTTCGGTCCACATCATCATACTAATATCATAACATATTACATACATCACATATTCATCATACACATAAGACCTTCTGGTCACACATAATTACCTCATCGGGTAAGGCATAATGAGAAGACTCACCTCGAAGATGTCGGATAATCATTCGTGCTCAATCTTCCGACCTAGCTTCCTCCTATAGCATAATCACATCTCTAATTAATACCTCCCCGACTTAGCTTGTCTAATGCCCTTAAGTCAACACAAGTCAACTCTGGTCAACATTGGTCAATCGCCAACCTTTGACCCAACTCTTCGAGTCTGGCACTGACTCGGCGAGTTCAGACGTGAACTCAAGTCCCCTAAATCTCATCTAAATCACCGAGTCACTCCCCCAACCCGGCGAGTCACCAACTGTGTGAGTCACGGGACAACCCGGTCCGACTCGTCGAGTCTGTTCATGGACTCGGCGAGTTCATTCCATGCTCAAACTCAAATGACCTTCTGAGGTCAGATCTGCTCCACTAATCCATAGATCTGACCTTCCCAATCTCAATAAACACGTAAAGGTTCAATCTTGATACTCATGCAACATCCAAACAACTCTACTTGATGAATTAGCCCCAAATACAACATCCTAAGTCCCTTTCTTCCATAACTCATCATAAAGCAAGATGGATAAAGCTCTCTAGACCACTATGGGTCCATATCCGAAGTCTAAACATGATAAGGGACCATATTCCCAACGAATCATCCTAATAATGGGTATAGAAAACCCTAGATCCATGGATTCTTCAACAAAAAAGAAAAAGGATCGATATGCTACCTCAAGGATGATGTCCTTTGCTTGAAATCCATAGATATGCAACCTCTTTGGCCTCCTCTAAGCTGGAACCACCTTCTTTTTGCAAAACCAACCCATAAAGATCAAATAATGGCTTCTTCCCTCTCACAAACGCTCAAGCACTTCTAGGGTTTCTCTCAAGGGTCAGGTAGCCGCAAATGGTGGCTATAAGGGTCCTTAAATAGGTCCCAAACCCGAGAAATTAGGGTTTCGATCGCCAGCTCTGACTCGGCGAGTTCACTCCCCTGACTCGTCAAGTCCAAACATTTTCCATGTCACTCATTCGCGACCTGACTCGACGAGTCTAAGCACCAAATCGTCGAGTCACCTCAACATAATTTAAATTACAATATTAATTAATATACCTAGGAAACCAAATCGTCGAGTCACCTCAACTCAATGAGTCTTCAGTTGTAGTCTTAAGCATCTATGCTTCTATAGTTATCAACATCTCAGTCAGATCAGTTAGGGTCACATCGAGATTCCTCATAAGAAAGTTCTCAACGTATTGACCATATGACTTATGAAGAAACAAAAGAATCAATCCAATGGCTTGCTCCCTTGGGAATACGACACCCATCCTTTCAAACTTGTCAATGTACAACTTCATTTTCAGAATGTGTGCACACAAAATTTCCATCTTCATGTTTGCATGCTAATAAGGATTAAGTAGTTTCATATCTTTCAATGTGACGATGGGAGGGTCACAGAAGGACGAGGTGGAAGAGTTGAAGATAGACGATGTCCAGTTCCACCATTTCTTAAGGAAGGGAAGATATTTTCACCTTGACTTGAAAGTGGAAGTCCATCTCTATAAGATTGAAGAAAGCCATTTCCATAAGAACGAGGAAGACCATTTCTATCTTCATAAGACATCTAAAAGTGGGAGAAGAGACAATTCAAGTTAGTTGATTTTACTCCTTAATTATTAACCCATAAATTAAATTAAGTCTTTGATCCATATTTTCGATTTAAACTTTGAAGTAGGATGTCATAATCAAATTCGAAACTATTTTAGGTACGTAAGGGTTTTACCGATTTCAATATGATGAAACTCCTAGATCTTTTGAGACTCATTAAATCTTATCAATGACATTTTCAATCTCGGATTATGCTCTCAATTTTGTGACTGGGATGCTACATATCACAAACGAGTGTGAATAACCATGCAAACCCACTTGACAACCACGAGGTCATTTATCATCTCACATTGATGTGTCGGTTAACCACACATGCTCCATCAACAACAATAATTTTCGATTTGTGCCATCATTTCAACTTTATAGTGCCATATTAGTATGTCAGTTAACCACGCACGCTCCACTAACGACTCATAAAGAAATGATGTGTGTTTTCATGGATTAGCATACAATTTCACATTTCTCCTAAAGTAACTAGACTGGGATTTTATAAGAAGGTTCTAATATCTTATAGATTATACTTTTAATTTGAGTATGTCATATAGAACCCATTCAACTAACAATCCTCTACCACACATGAAAGCGATAGGTGAAAAGAACATCCATTCAATGGTCATTTTATAAACCGTTTCCTTATACCCTCTTTATAGCATGACTTTGCGAATGAGACTTACTACCGATTTTATCTTATACATATAGTATTTAAATCTTATATATATATATATATATATATATATATATATATATATATAGGCTCAGGTTATTGTATTCTAACTAATTATTGTGTGGATGTAGGAATGACTGTGAACCAATCATTTTAGTTATTTTAAGAAAGACAATTATCCATATTATTGAATTAAAAAAATAGAATAATACCATTTAATTAAAAGAAGGCTAAAAATGTACATTTCCATTACTTTCAAATTAGGAAACGAAAATTTAAAAAGGTAATTTTTTAATTTTACGGGATTTTTTATTATCTTAATTTTGAATTCTGGTTTTTTTAATTAATTCAATTGTAATTCTGTCAGAATGTAATTATGTTATAATGTAGTTCTGTTATAATGTAATTCTGTTAGAATGATGTTCTTTGATATTGTGTTGTTAGAATATTATTCTATTAAAATATTAATGAACAATAATAAAATTCTTGAACCTGAAATTGAATAATTACAACATTCTAATATATCCATACACATCCGAACTTGAATACAAATTCATAAATATTCTTACAGACTTATACATTTTAATATAATTATACATATTCTAACAGAATGTCATCAAAATGAATAAAATTCTTAAGAATAGCATTCTCAAATATACAATTAAGGTCCAAGTAATCGACTTGTTTATATTTAATCTTCTTCAATGTAACTTGTTATTGAACACAATTCCAAGTCTTTAACTTGTATGATCAATCATTGATTCCTTCTTCAAGCCATTTTGAAAGAATAATTCATTACCAAATGAAAAAGAAAAAAATAAAGTCATTTGTACAAATCAGGATACTTGTGAATTGCACCAAAACTCATAACCAAGAATTATAGAAAATGCACAAATCACAGGGGAAATATCGAGGTTCCATTCCGACAGAATCGAAATTCAAGATTCCATTCCGAGATAATTGAAATTCAATATTCAATTCTAACAAAATTACCCTCACCATTATTATATATGAATGCAAAATGAAAATTTAGAATGTTAATTAAAACAAAAAAAGGGAATGTTTGATGCAAGAGAGTATTGGATGATGTCATATAGCACCAAATTGCATCAGGATATGTACATACACAATAAGTTTCTTGATATAGTCAATTAATTTCGCTCATAATAGATAATGTGTCGAATCATAGAAAATGATACAACCAATTAATTTTGCTTATCATGATTCACCAATTCCAGTTTTTGCATCATTTGCATCATTCAATTTCAAATAAACAATAAAAGTTTATATTTCAACCTATCAAAGTATATAATAAGATAATACATAAAAGTTGGAAACAAAATTGAATTCGAGCAAAACACAATTTAAAGAAAGTCAATAAGGGACAAAAAGATAAAAATGACACCAATTTAAAAAACTAACATGCATTGTTTGTATTTTTCATTAAAAACATTTACCTTTATTTGATAAAGTATATTATAAACTAGCTGTGAGACCCATGTATTAAATGAGTTAATTTAAAAATAAATAAATATAAATGTCAAAATATTTAAGAACTTTGAATTTATAAGAAAATAAGAAAAATAATGAATTATTATAATGAAAATGTTTTTTATCTTTTAAATTTTAAAAAATAATTTAAATAAATAAATAAAAGAAATTAATGAGCTTTAATTTTGAGAATTTTGATATTAAAAGGTAAGTTGATTAATGAAATTGATATCCATTTATTACTACCTTTATTGCAATTTTTACATTAAAATATTATGTGAAATTTAATAAAATAATATGTGGAAAAAAAATTAATTCAAAATAAATACAAAATGAAATTTGAAAAGTTGAATGAGAATGTAACAAGTGACAAAAAAAAAACATTCATTTATTAGAGTAGATTTTGATAAAGCATTAAAAAGGAGTTGATATGAAAATACCATTGCAATTTTGATAAACTTAACGAAAGTATGTATGTGCCATCAGCCATAATAAATATTTATTTGTTTATCTTCTGTATTAACTAAAGTGTCAATACAATTGAATGACAAAGCAAATACACAAAATCGATAATCGTTAAAAAAACTCATGTATCGATAATTTTCATAAGAGTCATGTATCAAGCGGCACTAGCCTACGGACTGTTGAGTGTCAATTTAGGTTGATTTAAAAAAAATAGATAAAAAGCGAAGAAGAAAGAATGATAAAGAAGGAGAACTCACTGAATGTCTGAAACAACCGCATTAAAATCGTCATTAATTGGTACTCTACGATCTCCCAACATTCTTTTAAGAGCGAAACCCTATTTCTTATTTGCAAAATCAAATTCGAATCTTCCTCTTCCCTATCCCTCAAGTCAGCGATAATAGGCTATGAGAAATGGAAACAAGTAGAGATGATGTGGGTTGTTAATCTTCTGTTGATGATTTGTTCATTTGATAGAGGCGATACAGAGAAGTAACAACTGATGGAGGCGATGATGTAGTTAATAACATAGAAGTAATGGATTCAAAATTACTATAATGTTAGTTTCCTAATTTATAGGGGTTTAGGTAATGATAATAATTAATATGATTTAGCATTTTACTATAATACTCTTTTCTATTTATTTGAAATGATTAGCTCACATTAATCCTTACATTCACACAATAAATAGTTAGAACATTTGAACCTAGCTATCTATCTCTCTCTCTCTTTCTCTCTCTCTCTCTCTCTCTCTCTCTCTATATATATATATATATATATAGAACATTTGAACCTAGCTATCTATCTCTCTCTCTCTTTCTCTCTCTCTCTCTATATATATATATATATATAGAGAGAGAGAGAGAGAGAAAGAGAGAGAGAGATAGTCTTGTAATGGATCTCTCTCTCTCTCTCTCTCTATATATATATATATATATATATATATATATATATAAGGGTCATGTATTTTAAAACATTTCAAAATACAAGGTTTAAGATTAATTATCTGAATTAACTGATTATTTAATTAGACATTTAAACATTTAAAATTAATTATTTTAATCAATCAATCAATTAATCATTAAACCATTTATGGATTTATAATTATCTTTTAGTTAGTCTTGTAATTAAATTAATCATTTAGATCCATTAGGATAATATCAATTAATCTTATAATGAAGCATTATCTTGTCTAAGATTATCTGATAATATTTAGAGTTTTTTTTAATCATCTAAGATAAGCAAAAAAAAAATAGGATTTAAGCATATATCAAAACATATAATTACCAAATAACAACCACATGAATCAACTTAGGCAGAAAATCCTGAAAGTCTGGATATGCACTAAGTTCACATCGTGATCACAATTTAAAAGAAAAAAATAATTTCAATTCAACTAATGTGCTTTCAATGTTAGACACACCAAGTAGCTCTGATACCACTGATGGATTTAATAGGTAACAAAAAATGCTCATTGCGGAAAATCACTTAACAATTAAGAAGAGGGAACATGCACCCTAAAAGGATGTATGTCTTACACTTTGAAGGAAACGTACTTTGAATAACAAAACTAAGATACACCCTAGCACTTTCGAAAATCGGAAACTAGAGATACATACTGTGACAACCTGGAAAATACGTCATCAACCGCCGTTAGTATTTAACTGTAATACACGAAAAATTAATATGGATAATCTTGTAACCACATAATATATTTCAATATATTCAAATATTTCGTCCTTAATTACGTCATCCTTTTGGCATAAAAATAGGTGCACAAAAAGTCACGTCACTTTGAGAGCATGTTAGCATTTTTAGATATTATAAGCTACTGATATCCCATAAATATAAATTTCACAAAAATCTGACTCAGTATGAGTGAGATATGACTTTTATAGCAAATAAATATCTACCGTATGTGAGAATTTACAACGACGGAAACTACAAAGATAATGGTTCACTTTTGGAAAAAGTCACCAAAAGGACAATCGTAGTACAACTCAAAATAGGAATTTTGAGACGAAGAACAGTGAAAGCGTAAACCCTATGAGAGAGTTATGATTTTTATAAAATCATAACGGTAATAAAAACTAGTCGAAAAAAGAAAGTTAGAATTAGCCAAAATGACCAAAAAGAATGTTGTAGGGAACGTTGAGACCTACACGGATATATAAGAGTCGTTGAAAATGGAGTTCGTATGCGAGCGTTATGGAATTTCAAAGTTTGACTTTTATTGTCATGCGTGCCCTCGTGCAATTTGACACTCGATGCGCATGGATACGGGGTGACGTGGCACAAGGAGAGGACGACACGTGGCAACCCCCCTGTGGTTCATGCACACTATGCAGCGTGCACACCAAACTTTCTATAAATAGCAGGATTTGGCAGTCTCATTTTCACACCTCTCAAACACTCTCCCTCACTCTCTCGATTCGTGTTCCACTACCACTGAGCGCCTCTTGAAGTCCAGACTTTCAGTTTCCACCCTACAATAACGGTATCATAACTTACAGGTGAGTTCACGACCTTATTTTCTAAACCTTGTTTTTTTTGGTGGGGGGATACATGTTAAAATACAACTATTACAATTAAATAGTTATTACTAATTGTATAAGATTAGTTAGATACTCATGCTCATAAGTTTAGGATGATACTATGTCTATAGATACTCTACCAAACTTTTAAAGTTAATATTATGCCTAATTGTTATACTGATTCGCACCGATAGAAAATATCATATCTAGCTGTAACGCTGGCCAGTTGCCAGGAAACATCGATACTCTAGTCATTATTATAGCCACCATTTGGATAAGCTTAGTACTTAGTGGTTACTCTGCCCAAATACTCGGCTACATAAATCACACTAATTTGATTTTATATATGTATAAGATCAATAATATATATAATAAGTAACTTGCATAAATACAACAAGGAATAAAAACATGACCGAGCAGGGGAGGCCCCCACAACAAGAGTTAGATGAGACATGATTCATCAACACGCTGAAAGACTTTTAGCTAGCCCCAACCTATAATCGTTAAATATTGTGTGAGCGGGGAATATATGTATATATCTATACGGTATTGACACTCCTACCTATGCTTGCTAGCTACAACCAGACGACAAGTCGAAGCAAGCATAACTTTCTAATCACATTTGCGACGTCCGATAAAGCGTCTTGGTTTTTTCGGGGAACACTCAACAATCATAGCTTGACTATAGTAACTTATCATAACATTGTTAAAGTAAAACTATATTAGAATACTACTAGGAAACAACTTAAGCAAGTAGTGATAGTACACACAAGCTTGAGGAAGTGAGTTTAGGAAACAAGATAAATAAAACTACCCCACGGCGTTTTATAATAATAAAAGCTGTGGACTCACCAACATTATGTTGACCTTTCAAAACTCACATGTATTCTCAGGAGAATCAACCTGGATGAAGAGGGAGGTAACCCCGATGACACAACATGAAGTCTATGTGTTTTACTATTGTACTTTGCTTTTGTGACCTATCTGTACCTCGAACATCTTTGTAATGTATTTTATTTAATGAATAAAAAGTGATGTTGTTTAATATATAAATGTATTATTCAATATATGTTTGTGGCCTGAAATCCAACATTCCAACGTCGCACAGCCCGACGTTTCCACTGTCGGCCGGGGGTATGACACACACCTTAAACTTGCTATAGTAAACAAGTTACTTCAATCCTTTCGTTAAAGAGTTGGGAAAGCTAACACCAAAAGGATGATGCCTCTAATGGCTCACACCTAAACTCTAAAACTAGAAGACTCTTGAAGAGAGAGGAAGAGAGGTATAAATTTCGTTCATATGCTCCTTGGAAAGGATAACCACGAGTTTAAGGTCTGAAGGGGTCAGTGGCGGAGCCAAGATCAAAGTAAAGGGGTATCCCAATTTTTTTAGGGTAACCCAATTTTTTTCCTGGGGTACTTGGGTTTCCCCGGTCCGGTTTCGGTTTTAAACCCAAATCTTAATCAAATCCTTAGGTAATCTCAAGTCTTGTTATATAAACATGAAGTTGAAGTATATTTTGATACTTGAATCGATGTGGGACTCAAAGTAGATATCAAATAAAGCATGACGATAACAAGTTTATATAATAGAAAAAAATGGTTGAGTTTACATGTGCTTAGCGATGTAGGATAGAATAGCTGGGAAAATAAAACAAAAGTAAACAAAGAATATGTAAGAAACGAGAATTGATCTTGAGACCTTTGCTTCAATAAGCCAACGCCTTAACCACCAGATTAACTATTTGTTTGTGTTTATAAGTGGAGGGATGAGTATATATACACTATACCAATTTTTTAGGGATACGTAAACAAAAATTACATTACCGAAAAAAATTAGAGGGGTATCCCGGGCTACCCCAGGATCCCCTTGGATCCGCCCCTGCAAGGGGTCATATTTATAGCTAGGTAACCTAGGGACAAAGCAACATTGGAATAATAAATAATAAATTTAGTTTGAATTCAAATCCTTTCCATATTATCATGCAGGAGTGTAACATCCCAAAAAAATTGCAACATATTTAAACTTTTAAAAATAACCCATAGTCATAAAATGTTTACAAACTCAATGTTTCCAAATTGTTTATCCATATCAGAGTATTCCCAAAATCATAAAGCCATAAATAGAGGATGTGTATGGTCACGCATTCGCCTTCCCGCGATCATCAAAAATACCTGAAACAACAACTAAAAACCGTAAGTCAAAGTTTAGTGAGTTTCCCCCAAAGTACCACCACATACCACATATCAAACAACAATATGCATAACCGGGCCTTCAACCTGACTGGACCACCTCGCAGGGCCTACAGCCTATCTGGACCACTCCCGAGCATTCGACATGGTTGGACCGCCTCGCAGGGCCTACAACATATCCAGACCGCTCGTCGGGCCTTCGGCTTGACTGAACCGCTTTGTAGGGCCTACAGTCTATCTGAACTGCCCTGGGTATCTTGGCCTTCAGCACAAAACAGGACTGCCTCAACCTAAAAAACCACAACATGTCGACATACGCATATCAGATAAACATATAACCAGACATCAGACAAATGGCAGATTCACAGATCTATCGCATGCTAACATCCTATATACCAAGATACCGATCTAACAAATCTCTACAACATAACAATATACTATCATGTAACAGGATATACAATCCATTAGGCCGACCTTGGTGCCTTCGACCCGTAAGTGCAATGAGGAACACTCACATGAAGCATCAATCACATGATAAAACTATTAAAGTGGATAAGATGTGTTTCCAGCTCTATGAACACCTACAAGCATGATAATAATTCTTACTTAGATTGCGCATCAACTATTACTTATTAATACTTCTTACTATACCCCTTTTTTTCTATAGCAATTGGTTCTGGAACCGATTTATCAATATTATATCTATTCTTTATGTAAAAATAGAAACTTATATATCGCACTTGATTGGCATTTTTACTATTTTTACTAGCCTACCATCTATTAAATTTGGATAACATCACATGAGCTGATAATACATGTTAAATTGTATAAGGTCCTTTATTTAATTTATCAATGCATCAAGCCACTATTTTGAAGTCCAAAACATTAGACACAACAACCCAATGAAATTGATAAATGGATAGACCTAACTAAATGAACTGGACGATAAAAAGATCAAAAGACATATACATATAAAGGTTCATCGCATTATTCTCTAATTCTCTTCCCAATCAAATTTAGAAGAACATGAAATAGCCAATTAAAGTCGACCCTACATACCTCCCATCGATTAGCTTCACCAGAAAAAGCCGAGCATGCGAACCTATAAATCTCAGTTGCCGCCGAAGATCTCCTCACCAGAGATCACTAGCTTGCCGGACTTATAACTAGTCTCTTTTTCTAGAAATCTGATAGAAACATATATCCGAAAAAGCATGTGTAGACCTATTAGTCCTCAACCCAGAAGATGAACTAGAATCAGGCAACCTTGTTGGAGATCTAACACATCGTCGGAGGTATCTTGACTATCGGAATCACGAGTCACTCCTTCGGGTTTGTGACAGAAGCATTGTCGGGATTAAAGCTTGGTTGGAAGCAAAGTTTGGCCGGTGAAGAATCTGGCAATGGCAACTTATTCTACTCCAGTTCTTCTTCCTTTATGAACCTACTTCAACTCTCGATTTTGCTAATGTCGTTTAAGAACACACACACCCTTCTCTAGCTAGGGTTTGATCCTTAAATAACATCAGTGAAGGTTCAACAACCCAAAACGGGATGAAAACCCTCTCCCACCCGCTATTTCGTTTATAGGGGAACAAGTTGTCAAATTATTATTTATCCAATTTTGAAAATATTAAATGGAAAACATGGTGTTACAGTGAGGCTTTTAGAAACTCTAGAAGATCTCCCAGAATTGTCCAACCTTGGATGGTTCTAGAATTGTCTCTTTTGTTGAACTACTAAACAATTACAATTCACCCCTTGCACCTTTAATTAATTCCAGTTAATTCCAAATTAATTTCAGATTAATTCTGATTGATAATTAATTAATTCTAACTGATGTCATATTAATTTACTAATCATATAAATTAACAAATTAATTGTTTAACAATTTCTCTCATATTAATTTATCAATCACATAATAAATTAATAAACAAACAATCTATTTCCAATTAATATATTAATCATATTATATATTAACAAACCATTTCCTCATAGTTTCTCATTATTTTATTAATTATATAATAATCTAATAAATCATCATCTCTCTCTACAAAGTCATTCTAATTAAGTTTTAGTTATCAGGGCAACCTAAAAAGGACTTTGCTTCAAATTAAAAGAGTATACCAATTTAGTTATGAGCTCAGACACCTTAATCCAACACAATGTTGACACGCTTCTCAAAATAATTCATTATATCTTGGAATATAAATGTTATGATACAAACACAAGACAATGTTGGAGAGCCTACTAACACAACAAGATAGTGACATTATTAATAAATACATATGCATATTAGGTTATACGCAAGGGAAAATCCAAAATCTTTAACTAAAAAATATAAGTATAAAGGATAGTTTGTTATTCATTAATACATGATGGTTTAATTAGAAATTAAAATAGAGTGACTAGATTTGAAATTAGGGAAATGTTTAAATTATAGGATAGTTGTATTAAGATAATTATATGAATTGGATAATTAACTTAATTTAAACCCTACCCGTATAGGATGTATATATCTTGGGATTGGACAAGTATAAAAGACATACAAATCACTTGAGAGAATATGATAACCTTGAAAACTCTCTCTCTCTCTCTCTCTCTCTCTCACACACACACACACACACTCTCTCTCTCTCTCTCTCCTTCCTTCTCTCTCCTCCATGTCCTCTCTTGTTCGTCCAAGGACACAAATCCTATCAAGGGTTTAAAATAGTTTGTTCTTTAAGCAACAAAGGTTTGATCTCTTGATTGGATTATTGTGAAGGGATGCGACCACAATGAAAGGGATTCTGGTTTGGATCGTTTGTTTTCTCCTTGATCATCGCAAACGGGAAATATAGAAACCCTTCTTGAAGTTTTGTGTTGTTACATGGGTTCAGTGAGCACATATACAATGAATCATGATAGTTGATTTATATTGCTTTATTTCTCTTTGATTAATTCTTCGGAAAGCATCATGATCCAATAGTGTTATCATAGTCTTGTGAATAGTGTTATCATAGTCTTGTGTTCATGATTTCTTGCACAACAAGCAATAATTTTTTGTTTGAACTTGATGAGGTATGGTCTTGTACACACAAAAAGAGAAATTATGTATATGATATATACACATCGATTTCATTTTTTAATCAAAAAATGATTCCTCTTAATTCGATTTGTTTGAATTATGTGTATTATGTTTCTTAGATGTTTTGATTCATGTGTATATGTTGTTTGGGTGGTTTTGGTATGAAAACCATATCAATACTTATATAGAATGTGTTTATATGTTTATGTTGTTAGTTTTTTTTTTAAATAAAAGAATATAAACAAAGATGAAATTATTTAAATGTCATATTATATGGTATTGTTAGAAAAAGTGTTATTACTGATGTTGGTGTTGATGCAACAAATCTGATACTTTTTGTGACAGTCGATGTTCTTAAACTATGACGATTAATTATCAAGCCAACCTTTGAAAAACCCATTTGATGATAATCAATAGAATTCTTAAGTATTTAAAAATAATAAAATACATGTTCTTGATCTATGATAGTGAAGAAGATCCTAAAGTAAAAGGTTACACTAACACACGCTTCCAAAATGATAGAAACGATTCTTGTTCGTAGTTAGGATTCATGTTCTTACTAAATAGAGGAGTAGTGAGTTTGAAGAGTTCCAAACAAGCTACCATAGATGTTTCAACAATGGAGACTGGGTATATTACAACTACTAAAGGTTAAGATGGGGCTATGTGGATGAACAAGTTCATAAAAAAAAATTAGTGTTGTTCCCAACATCGAATGCATAGAGATCTAATATGACAATGAAAAGAACCTAAGTCACATAAATGCACATAAAATATATTCATGAAATATTTTTATACTATGTGTATACTCGCGCGTTGCGCAAGATTAGTATAACATGATAAGATTGACGATTTGAATTTCAAAAGAGACTTACATGGAAAATATTGAGGGTGAACATGTTAACCGAAAACCACACCAAAACCGAATCAACCAATATAATTGAACCATTAATCGAACCATTACTAAAAGATTGTGTGATTTCTAATACTGATTAACCGAATACATATGATTCCCTTATGGTTTTCATCAAAAACCAAATCACTACAAAATGAACTGAATCAATCCAGCAATATTAACCAAACTAATATATATATATATATATATATATATATATATATATATATATATATATATATATATATATATATATATATATATATATATATATGTAATTATATTGGAAACTGAGAATTTGAAGAGTAATCATGTCAGTTATAAAGTACTTAATTTTGAATTAGATTTAGTTATACAATTTGGTATTAGTTAATCACCATTAACTTACCACTTTTAATTTTAGCAACCTAATTTCTAATTTTTCACTTTTTATAGAAATGATTTTTTGTTGCTCACATTTTATAGTAATGTAATTTTTATCGCAATGATTTTTTTTGTTTCTCACATTTTTTAGTAATGTATTTTTATTTCCATATCATTTTGAACCATTATCGTTAACCGATATTAATCGATGACCGAACACCATTAACCAAGGTTCTAAAAAGCTCGTCGTGGCTCCGCCATGGCGCGCCATGACTCCAAGGCTTATATATGCCGTCAAGCTTTACCAAAACGCCATCTTGACTCATATATGTGTATAGAAATAAATAATAGTTGAAAAAAACATATAAAATTATAAATTATATACAAAATTGCCGCCTTAAGTCACGTCTTACAAACGACATGGCTCGCCAAGGCTCGGAAAAGCTTGAGACTTGACATTTCCGCCAAGTCATGTCTTACGTTATATAGAACCTTGACATTAACTGACTAAAATGTTAACCGATTCACATTGGTTACCAAAATTCATTAACTGATTGCAATGATTATGGTTTGGTTTTAGCCTATAACCGAACGAAACTGACTCATACACACCCCTAGAAAATATAGCATATACATGAATTTTAATTAATTATTTTTTGAAGCAACATATATAATATGATCGATAACCTGTATACAATATAATTTACATTGATTCAAACACAACATACAACAATTGTATTAAAAGAATACTATAACCAAAAAAATATATAAAAAAAAAAATTAACATATAGCAAACATATAAATTAAAAGCTCTACCATAATAAAATAATTCAAAAAACGGTCAAAATACTTCGAACCAACACAAAGATATTTAAACTTGTTTTCTTTTTCAATTGTATGTGATTTATATGGTTGTCTACATAAAATATTGACCTTTTATAGTAATATTTTCATTAAATGCATATTAAACATAATATATATGTTATAAATTTTTTGAGTGTTTAAGTCATTATTAAGAAGAATTTTTAGTGGTATTAATTAAAATAGGGGTTTCAAATGAATATTACACTAAGATGTTATAAAATATTATAATTATTTTAAACTAGTTTATAACCTGTGGGAACCACGATTACAAAATAAATTAAATTTTCATAGTAAATTACTTTAAATAAATCATTAATTATGAGATATACCAAAATTTTAAAGTTATTATAACTTTAAATTTAACATATAATTAGAAAAAGTAAATTTGAATTTTAAAGTGTTTGTCTAATATATCTATTTGACATGTAGCATGATATTAATAAAGAGTTGTATTAGAGTGACACATGTCAAATGGAGATTAAAAACTATTCATTTATTAGAATAGGGAGATACACCATATATGAACCTAGCTCTCTCTCTCTCTCTCTCTATATATATATATATATATATATATATATATATATATATATATATATATATATATATATATATATATATATATTAAAACCAAATCATTATAATAGCATTTACTTATGGTCAATCAATTTAGATAGATGTATTTTAGGATCATATCATCTTAGTGGTATCTATTCATATGTTGTGTGTGAATTTAGTTAGTTAAATGTAGTTTTTTATTTGATACATTTTTTAACTATTGACATTGTTAATTGGAAAACCATTTATTTAAACATTTTTTTTATTTCGTTTATGATTAATTTCAAACATTAATCGTTTTTCCAATGTATCATAATCTATTTTTTTTAATTTATGTTGTTTAAACTATTATTGTTATCATGTTGTTTCAAGAAAATAGTTATAACAAATTTTATTTACTTATCATAGAAAAAAACAATATTTGTTAATAAAATGTGAATTATAAACAGCTATTGGTGTTTAATTGTTAAGGAAATTGAGCATTTGGTTGAAAATACTTCATATACTACAATTGGGTGGAATTTTAATTTATTTATAAATAAAGTTATTAATATTGCTAATTATTTTAAATCTTAATTGTGTTCATTTGTGTCGTACACCAATGAGAAAAAATAGAAAGGACAATCGCATTCCAATATTACAAAAAGGTAAACGTTTTAGAATTTCTTCTACATAAGTGGAACAAAGATAAAACTTGTGTAGCAAGACTTTTTCAAAAGAATTGATTTTCCCATCCAGAAAGGGTTAGCGGTGCAACTTGTTGCCCGTTTGCCTTCAATCGATATCTATTAAACTATATTTTTATAATTAATTAAATATTGTTTAGTAAAAGATAAAGGTACCTAAATAAAACAAATATAATTTTTTTACTCTATCATAACATAAACCATAGGGTTAAATGTCCATCTATGTTTAACGTGGATATGATGCATACAACAAAAAACACCAACAATCAAAGTATCGATCATTCTCATATTTTTCTTCCTGTAAACACCATAAACGCAAAGTAAAATACGAACTGAAATACAATTACAAATATAAAGTATAATTACAACCACCCATAAATAAAAAACTAAAATATAATTACAAACATAAAGTTACCACACAACCACCACATTGCACAATAATCTTCATATAACATAAACAAAAGGATATTAACATATAAAAAGAATATTATGAACCAAATCATAATATTAGACATCCACTACAATTAAATATACAATATCCGACCACCATTTTTTTTAAATCCATAACACAACAAATCATATTTTCCCCTTTCTATATAAAAACACAATGTAATCAACATTCTTCTTACATGAGTGATTGGAGAAGTATGGTGCAATGTTGTTAAAACTGTAAGTTGATGACATTATAAACTAAGAAAATGCAAAAGAATTTCACTCAAAGTGAGATTTTTAGGAAACCAAGAACTAAAGAGAGAAACAAAGATTCATAAATCACATGTAACAACTTATATAACATGTTTGATGTATAGACAATTAATAATCATTACTAAAATGCATTTGAAAAGTCAGTGGAGAATATGAAAAAACATGGGAGTTTCAAATCAATATGGTGCTTGGAAATTTGTCTCTTTTATAAGTTTTGAGAATATGAAAGGACAAAGGAGTTTCAAATTAATGTGATGCTTAGAAAAATGCTAGCTTTATAAGATATATATATATATATATATATATATATATATATATATATATATATATATATATATATAGATATATAGATATAGATTAGGAAGGTTCGCGAAGATAGAGACATTATAGTTAGTCGCATCAAAAGGGAATATGACTTATCTTTTTACTAAGATACTATCATAAACAAAGCATGATGATCACATTAGATCTGAAGGCAGTAGACTTTCAAATGAATTGGTTTGAATGATTTTATTTTAATTGATTTGATGTTGAGTAAATAAAATAATATGAAATTTTAATGATGTAATCGTTATTATAATGTGATCTTAATATATGTTAGGAGAAATTATTCTCATTAGTTAAATATTAGGTTTAATTTGCATGTTTATCTTACTTCTCTTAATAATGGTTTGTTTAGAATCTACACAGTAGGTCATTCTTCATGGAAGTGAGTAGTGAATTGAGAATAATATGAGATGTTAGTTGATTATCCATGGAGATGGATATACCATTGAGATGCATGCACTCACATGTACTTGATAAAGATTAAGTATTGGAGAAACCCTCACTTAGAGATCATTTCATGGAATATGTCATAAGTAATTATAATATGCTAATAACTTATGTCCTATATATATATATATATATATATATATATATATATATATATATATATATATATATGTTTAACATGGATATGATGCATCTATGTTTAACGTGGATATGATGCATACAACAAAAAACACCAACAATCAAAGTATCGATCATTCTCATATTTTTCTTCCTGTAAACACCATAAACGCAAAGTAAAATACGAACTAAAATACAATTACAAATATAAAGTATAATTACAACCACCCATAAATAAAAAACTAAAATATGATGCATACAACAAAAAACTCCCATGTTTTTTCATATAAAAAACATGATGCATAAATAAAAAACTCCCATAGGGTTAAATGTCTATCATAACATAAACTATAGGGTTAAATGTCCATCTATGTTTAACGTGGATATGATGCATACAACAAAAAACACCAACAATCAAAGTATCGATCATTCTCATATTTTTCTTCCTGTAAACACCATAAACGCAAAGTAAAATACGAACTAAAATACAATTACAAATATAAAGTATAATTACAACCACCCATAAATAAAAAACTAAAATATAATTACAAACATAAAGTTACCACACAACCACCACATTGCACAATAATCTTCATATAACATAAACAAAAGGATATTAACATATAAAAAGAATATTATGAACCAAATCATAATATTAGACATCCACTACAATTAAATATACAATATCCGACCACCATTTTTTTTAAATTCATAACACAACAAATCATATTTTGCCCTTTCTATATAAAAACACAATGTAATCAACATTCTTCTTACATGAGTGATTGGAGAAGTATGGTGCAATGTTGTTAAAACTCTAATGCTTCAAGTTGATGACATTATAAACTAAGAAAATGCAAAAGAATTTCACTCAAAGTGAGATGTTTAGGAAACCAAGAACTAAAGAGAGAAACAAAGATTCATAAATCACATGTAACAACTTATATAACATGTTTGATGTATAGACAATTAATAATCATTACTAAAATGCATTTGAAAAGTCAGTGGAGAATATGAAAAAGCATGGGAGTTTCAAATCAATATGGTGCTTGGAAATTTGTCTCTTTTATAAGTTTTGAGAATATGAAAGGACAAAGGAGTTTCAAATCAATGTGATGCTTAGGAAAATGCTAGCTTTATAAGATATATATATATATATATATATATATATATATATATATATATATATAGATATAGATATAGATATAGATATATAGATATAGATTAGGAAGGTTCGCGAAGATAGAGACATTATAGTTAGTCGCATCAAAAGGGAATATGACTTATCTTTTTACTAAGATACTATCATAAACAAAGCATGATGATCACATTAGATCTGAAGGCAGTAGACTTTCAAATGAATTGGTTTGAATGATTTTATTTTAATTGATTTGATGTTGAGTAAATAAAATAATATGAAATTTTAATGATGTAATCGTTATTATAATGCGATCTTAATATATGTTAGGAGAAATTATTCTCATTTGTTAAATATTAGGTTTAATTTGCATGTTTATCTTACTTCTCTTAATAATGGTTTGTTTAGAATCTACACAGTAGGTCATTCTTCATGGAAGTGAGTAGTGAATTGAGAATAATATGAGATGTTAGTTGATTATCCATGGAGATGGATATACCATTGAGATGCATGCACTCACATGTACTTGATAAAGATTAAGTATTGGAGAAACCCTCACTTAGAGATCATTTCATGGAATATGTCATAAGTAATTATAATATGCTAATAACTTATGTCCTATATATATATATATATATATATATATATATATATATATATATATATATATATATATATGATTCTTGACTTACAATCTGTTATACTTTAGTATACTACAAGATTATCGTAATTAGCATCCATATATGGAATGGTCAAGTGTGACATGATGTGGGGGTGGGGTCTATGTAGTCAATGTTGATTTGTTCCTTATGAACTATGATATAAGTGATATCATTCCTCGATGATTCGAAACCGACAATACAAGTATGGTAATACTTAGACTAGATTGGCATTCAATCAATATGCAATCTACCTTCGCCATGAATCCTTATGGAGAAACAAAATGTTAAGTGTGTAAGATTGATAAAATTATATATCATATGTTCCTATATATATATATATATATATATATATATATATATATATATATATATATATATATATATAGAGAGAGAGAGAGAGAGAGAGAGAAAATATAGGAATATTTGAGTACTTGCCTTAAGGACCGGATCATACCTTAGGAATCTGATCTTTGTCTTGGATGACATAACATATGTAGTTTTGGGAATACAACTATACACGTGTTGTGACATGTACATGTGGTAATATATTAGAAATATGCCTAATAACACGACAAGTAGGTGACAATACCAATTAATGCATAAGCCCAGTAGGTTACATACAAATGTACATTCCAACAACTTAGAAACAAGAAATATAATTATAGAGGGATATTTTGTTATTCATCAATACATGATAACTTAACTAGAAACTAAAATAGATGGGATTGTTTTATAATTGGGAAATGGATTAAACTATAGGATAATTATATTAATATAATTATCTTAATTGGATACTTACCTTAATTTATATCTAGCATAAATAACAAGTAAATATCTAGGGATTAGACATGTATAAAAGGCATCTAAATATCTTGATAGAATACGACAATCTTGAAAACTGTTACTCTCTCATGCTTTCATATCTTTCTCTCTCCCACTCTCTTTACTTCCCTTTCTTGTTCGACAGAGAAACAAACCCTTGTAAGGGTATCAACTTGTTTTTTTTCCTGAAACGAATGTTTGATCTCTTGTATGGCTAGTTGATTGAATTATCACTTTAGTGTGCAACTACGATAAATAGATTCTATTTTGGATCTTTTTTTTCTTTTTAATCATCACAACAGATAATAAACCATTTTTACTGCTTAAATTCGATATATATATATATATATATATATATATATATATATATATAGAAAGAGAGAGAGAGAGAGAGAGAGAGAGAGAGAGAGAGAGAGAGAACAAAGGGATATTTGAGCACTTACCTTAAGAACTGGATCATACCTTATGGATCTGATCTTTGTCTTGGACGACATAACATATGTAGTTTGGGGAATACCACTATATACTTGTTGTGGCATGTACAAGTGGTAATATATTAGAAATGTTCCTACTAACACGACAAGTTAGTGACAATACCAATTAATACATAAGCCCAATAGGTTACACATAAATGTACATTCCAACTACTTAGAAACACGAAATATAATTATATAGGGATATTTTGTTATTCATTAATACATGATAGCTTAACCGGAAACTAAAATAGACTGAATTGTTTTATAATTGGGAAAAGGATTAAACTATAGGATAATTATATTAATATAATTATCTTAATTGGATACATACCTTAATTTAAACCTAGCACAAATAACAAGTAAATATATAAGGATTAGACATGTATAAAAGACATCTAAATCTCTTGATAGAATACGATAATCTTGAAAATTGTTACTCTCTCTTCTTTCATCTTTTTCTCTCTCCCACTCTCTTTACTTTCCTTTCTTGTCGACTAAGAAGACAACCCCTTACAAGGGTATCAACTTGTTTTTTTCCTGAAACGAATGTTTGATCTCTTGTATGGCTGATTGATTGAATTGTCACTTTAGCGTGCAACTACGATAAATAGATTCTACTTTGGATTTTTTTTTCTTATTGATCATCACAAAAGATAATAAACCATTTTTAATGCTTAAATTCTATTAAAACATATCAAATGGATGTATGATGATGGTTGATTTGTATTGTTTCCATTACTCTTTGATTGTTGTTTTGAAAGCCATCATGATCCAACAGACAATGTGGTTCCAAACATACTATTTTAAATGTTATTTAAAATAACTAAGTAAGATTGATAAATGCTATGCCATTCTATAATGTCAAATGCCATAATAACCATTATATAGGAACATTCACAACATGTGAACTGATTAACAAAAAATACAATTTGGATGACATGTTTGTATGAAAATCTTGGTTATAAAGATTTTGATGTTACATAATATATATTAGCTTTCATAAAATTCTATTTTATGTTCAAAGATAACTTTCACAGAGTACACATGCAATTACAAACTTTCATGTCATTTTCATCTATTAGTGTACTTTGTGTATGTGACTTATACTTAATGTTGATCTTGTTTATTTTGATGATAACAATCATGAAAATTGAACATTGTTGTTTTATGAATAATTTTACTTCAGTGTGAAGGAATTTAGTAACACTTATCTATGATGAAAACCCAACAAATCCATGCTTCAATTCTATATCGAATATTTTATTTTTCATGTACTTGTGTAGCGACTTTGTTGGATCAGTGACCATAGGAATTGACAATGAAGATTTCTATTTCAATATCAATATAAAGATTTGTCTGAGTTTGAAGACTGATTGAGGAAGCATGTCAACACATCTATGCATGCTACATATACTTCAAGTGAAGAAATATTATGAGGCGATGAATATATTATTTTTAGTAATAATCTTAAATGATAAGTCCCAAACCATTAAAACCATTATGTTTTACATGGTTTAACAAACATAATAAAAACAAAAGAAAACTAATCAACAATCTTACATCCATGAGATTTATTCTGATCTATAGACTACAATGATCATAAAACATAGATTTTGTCTCATGGATCTTCAAAATTGACTCATATTCCCTTATTCTCCATCCTTAGTTGAGTATCCATTAGTAAACCCTTTATTCAATGCCTATTGTAATCCATTAATTAGTGTTTGAGAAATTAAATAGATAGTAAACATTTCATAATTTAGCTCTTACTCGTTAATAAAAGTGTGATTTAGCCCCTAAAACATAAAGCTCTTCAAACTTATTTAATAACAAAATTGCATGAACTATTCACCAAATAGTTAATATAGTTATTAAATAATCTTCAATATTGTGTCATAGACCTTTTAATAAGACGTTTTATCTGATTTATATCTAGTCACAATTTAAAGATGAAAATTTAAAATAACAACAAATCTAAGGTTTTCACCACACATTAGTATTTAATGAAACATTTTCAATATGAAATCTCTAAAGTCCTTAATTATAATACAACATCCAAAGATACCAATTACACCATAATTCATTTAATTTCCATTAAATGAGTATTTTAGCATCTTAAGACTAAAACATACAACTCGGATTTACATGTGTTACATAATACTAATATACATACATGTATAGGTGACAATGCAATTCAATACATAAGCTCTAAATATAATTCCATATAAGATACTAATATACATACATGTATAGGTGACAATGCAATTCAATACATAAGCTCTAAATATAATTCCATATAAGATAGACACTTAATTTCATTATACCATTCCACAAAGACTTAGTCTTAAACAAAGTTCTTACCAATAATAAAGTTATATGTATAATTGTCATATTGAAGAGCACAACCACTTCGAATGCTTACAATTCCATAATACATACATTCTGAAGTCCATAAGTTATATAATTCTGTCAAAGTTTGATTCGTGTCGCCAATAGAGTGAACCTAAATACCATGTTTTTAGAGGATGTTACGTCAAGAACATGATGGAGTATCGAGATTAAGTAAATAATTACAAATGATCGATATCCATTGTTTATATGGCAATATTTGGAGAAACTCATTCAAAGAATTAGAGATAAAGTTAAAAAAATGAGCTTTTTCACCCCAAGTGTTAAACAAAGAGGATAAATGTCTTACTTGAGATACATGTATAATACTGCATGATTTATGACCAAATGAATTCGAAAAAACTTCTTAATATAACTCAATTCTTGTATATATCCAAAGGAGAAAGGCTATATGTCACAACTCTTTTTGCGGTAATTGCATGTTGATAGCATTTTAACCACGTATGCCTTGGTCATAATATAGAAAGGAAATAGTTTGATTATGTACAAGTTAACAAATGAATGACATGAGAAATCATGTATGGACTAAATGTGGTGGGACAAACTACAAAACATCCAAAAACATGAAAAATGGTTAGCAAAAAACGATGACACATGGAAATATAAGTATGAGATCATGTAATGGTGAACTATGCATCAACAATTAGGATGATTAACAAATGTACATAAAGGGTCACATGAGTGTCCTCAAGTCGTATTATTATTAAACCTTTTTATAAGATAAAGATAAAGCAAAAATATGTCCTTTTTCTTTACCCGTGAACAATGGTATCGATGTAATGGTCAACTAACTCAATACAACAAATAATCACAAGTTGTACCATATGTGTGTTACACATGTGAAAAAACAAAAATAATAATTAAATATACATGATTGTATTTTTTCTAACAAGTTTGAATGTGTTTCCACTAAAAACATTAGGGACATATATGTATTTTATTGGAAATAACTCTTGAGTTAATGTGTCATATTATAAACTCATCCGGTTGTACTTATCTTATGTGTCATCTCAACGTCATGTTATCATCCTTTTCTATCATTTAGATTAGGGGTGAGCAAAAACTGCACCACAACTAAAATTAAAAAGCAAAAGCCACATAAACCGCAATCGCAATAAAAACCGATTGTGACGTTTTCAGTTTTTTCAAAAACCACAAATTTATGGTGCGGTGCGGTTTTTAGTTTTCAAAAACCACACCGCACCACATATATTATATACAATTTTTTATTAATTATTAATATATTAAATATTAAAAATAAGATAAGTTTCATGGATAAAAGAAGAATAAAATTATAGAAAGCAAAAATATTGGTTTTTTGTTATGTTTAACTTTGGAAAATGATGAAGTTTTACAATTTTAAGATATTTATTGTTAATGACTAGTGATTTCATGTTTTTAAGATATTAATTGTTTGTGATTTAAGTTAATTGTCTTATACATTATTCTTTTTATTATTATTACATGTAATATGTTTAAACTCTTAAAACCGTTTGAACTCTAAACTGCAGTCGAAAATCACACAAAATAACAATACCAAATCTATGCGGTTAATACCCGAAACTAAAAAAAAAAAACAAAACTGCACCGCAAAAATAACCGTCTAACCACATCGCAAAAATAACCGCACCAAACGTTTTGAAAATGGATTAACTGTATTTGCGATTAGCGATGGGGTTTTGACTAATAACCACCGAACCGCACCGCACTCATCCCTAACATTTGATAACACTAGTGACAAAATAGATAACAAATATGAAACTACATACAAAAACATATAAAAGTTTATTTAAAAATAAGCATATATATCGAGAAAACTTGCAAAAAAAAAGTCCCATAAACTACTTAATAAATAATCTCAAATCGATTTTAAAAATGATAGCCTAATTTTGTGATTTTATAAAACATTATATTATAAAAAACTCAAAAGATTAACGAATTTGACGTCAACCGAGCTAACCATATTTTGACCGATTATCATAAATTATTGCTTTTTCCTTTTCGTAAAATGTATTTTGAGAAATTATTTTCCCTTTTGCAAAATTGCTTTATGATGCTCCCCACGACAAACCTTTCAGATCCTTCCTTTCAATCAAATCCTTCTTTCAAGTTGCTCTTATTTTACAAAAAATATCTTATTCTTTGAAATTCCTTTTAACAAATAAAACGTTTTTCTCATTGGAAGTACTATAAAATAATTGACAAAATACATTTCACAAAAGATATAATTATTTTATAATACTTTTCCATTTTAATATTCTAATATCTATCACTAATAATAAACGTAGAGCTAGTAATTGCTCATACTTATCTACTTCTAATTTTTAGCCGATAATAATTGTTTGAAAAGATGCTGCCTTTATTTTCATGTATGTAAGAAAGGAATACTTTACTAATTATATAACCATCTTGGAGCCATTTGGAAAAAGCAATCCTTACTCTTTTGGTCGAGAAGAACTTTTCTAAAGTAAATCCCAAAAGGACAAAAAAAATGAAACCCATGTTATTATACAATACTGAATTTCCATCTTGTATAATTATTTATGTTATGGAAAGATTTAGCGGCATAAGTTGTCTTTTTATGTTCTTACTTATTATTTTGTGATTAGTAATTAATAAATCAATATAGTCAATCAAAGGCGAGTTATAAAAAATATTTTATAAATTATGAAATCATTTTTCCCACCACATAGTTCCCATTTTTTCTTTTGTAATCTTTTAGACTAAAATGATGCTATTTCTCAAAAATCACAAAATGAAATGAAAATAAAAATAAAAATACACGAATCAAATAATGTAATTGTTTCTTTTAAATTTAAACAAATTGTTTAGATGCGACAAAACTAAAAAGAATTCCTATATTTTTCCAGTGCAAAATTTGTAAAAGAATTATTTGTAATAAGATTTAAACTTACAATATTCCCTCAAGAAACAAAACACCTTAATCGATTATAACATGTAAATACTCATGTACTCGGTCAAACTCATTTACTTAGATTAACCTACATTTTGGTTTTGGATGGATACAAGAGAAACACAAATATACAGATCTACATGCCTATTTTTTTTTTTTTTTTTTTTTTTTTTTGCGAGCTTGAGAAGTGATGATTTCACTCTAAGACATATTACTTTGAAATCAGTCTCACTTAAATTGACAAAACACGAGAAAACATGCATCTAAAATAAACGCGTGTTTATATTATTCGTGTTTTATAGTTTTTGTTTTTTTGCACTAGATGTTGTGAAGCTCTTCAATAAAGTCTAACACATCATAATTCATACATAATATAATCATCTAGAAGTATTAATGACACAACTTGTTTTCATCATCCATCTTTATGCATATGTGACTTCCTTTTTAATAAATGAAGGTTTTTTTGCCACTTGTTAAATTCTTAAGAGTTTTGCCACATGTAATTTTGTGGGAGTTTTAGAATTATTATTTTCCACTTGTCATTTTTTGAGATTTTTTTTTTAAATAAATTCTTATAAGTTTTATAAGGAAAGAGAATCATTCTATTAATTTGATAATAAAGTCTCATAAATATTCTAAAGAATATTTGATTTTTTTTATAAATGTTCTAAAAGATTACATTATGTTATATAAAATTATTTTATAAAATATTTAATATTTAATTATTGATATTAAATTTTTATTTTTAATAAACCCGTATAGTACACGAGTCTCACAACTAGTCTTTATTATTATCCAATAATGTTACAGGAAAGAAATATTTAACCAAAACACGTATTTTTCTTTCTTCTCAAAATATTTTTTTTTTCTGAAAATAAATTTCTCTGAGTCATGAAGTATTTTTCATGAAATATATAATTTTTTTTGTTCAAGTTTAAAATTAATTTTGGCTCCCATTTTTAATTATATTTGTGGATAGTTCCTTAATTTTCAATTGATAAGTAATAATTATTTTGAAAATCAGACCTATTATGTTGCATTTATTTTCATGTGTATGGAAGAAACTCAAAGGAAGGGGAGTCCTCATTGTATAACCGCTTATTGGAGAAAAGCAAATCCGTACTCTTTTGAGTCAAAAAGAACCCTTTTTAAAATTCACTATTAATAAACAACATTCTCATTCTAACAATTCCTTTCCATTTTCCTTTCGCAGTTTCCGACGTCTGTGGTTTTGTGCCTCTCTCTCTCTCTGGGGTTTAACAATCATGGCGCAATCTCAACCTCAACCACAACAACAACAGCAACCCGCCATGGATGCTGATACAATGTAACTTAAGCACTTCCTTCTTCTCATTTTCCTTTTTTTCCTTTTTTATTTCATTGTCGATGATTACTGGGGTTTTCAATTTATGATTCTTAATCGATGATTACTCAAATGGGGTTTGCCCTTTTGCATTGTGTGTATCGGTGTTTTTAAGATTTCTTAAGTGTATTACTTGAAGAAGCACTTATGTTACTTGACGTGTGCTTCTATGTAAATGTGTCGGTGTTTTTTGAGGGTTTATCGAGCCACCATTGATCGTTGACTGTGTGTAATATACATGTCGGTGTATATATACACACATATACATACATAAAAACCCATTTTTTTAAGTGTTATTTTGAATTTGTCGTTATATAATACTCCCTTTACCCCAGTATGTAAGAATCCAAGTGAAATGCACAGTTTCCTTTTGGAAAAATCTTTATAAAATACGCATCGCATTCGCTTTGTTGCTGCATAAGCATAAGATTCTTCAAATTTGTTGTTTGTATTATCAGATATTTAATTATTAGTTGCTAAATGTTTATATTATATCATTAGTTTTTGTGATTTTCTCATAATTTTGACTTGTTTTGTTGGAAAAACAGGCTGGATGTTTATATTCTTGATTATCTTATCAAGAAAAACTATGGTAATTCCACAAAGGCATTTGAAGGTGAAGCAAAAGTCCCTGCTAATGTTCGTGGTAATACAACTTTTGCATAAAAGGAAATTTATTTATTTGAATCTTTGTTTAAATGATTAAAACTTTAGATTGTTTATTTTTTTTATTTTTTTTTGTTTGTGATTACTTCAGCCATTGATGCTCCTCGAGGTTTCCTGTTTGAATGGTGGACTGTTTTTTGGGATACTTTTATTTCTAGATACAAACGCCACCAAGGCTCCATGGAATCTTCCAATGAGGTGAGTTTATAATTCTAATTTCAAGATTATGATTCAATAATTTCTAGATTCATATTTCTGTGTTTATTGATCTAGACATTATTGAAATATGATTCAATAATGTCTAGATTCATATTCGATCTCAACTCCTCTCATGTTAAAATTGATGAATATTATGAACTTTGTTTTTTTGGAATGTAAGGGTAAAATGGTCATTTAGTCTCATCCAACCACATAACCCATACAAATGTTTTTTTGACTTAATGGAGACAAAATGAATTAATAGACAAAGTCAGGAAAATGAAGCTTTTCTCATTAAAACCTAAATATTTTATAAACATAATTGATCTAGACAACTTTTGAATTGTGATCGAATATCATTAATATCAAGAAAGCTCTTTGTAAGACTATAAACTTATGTAAATTATAATGACAGGTTATTCGGGTCCCACATCAGCAGCAAGGTGGTCAACATCAAAGTCAAAGCTTCAATGCAAACAATGTTAATATTGGGAAAAGCCCATGGATTGCTGAGGCATCAACCATTATGAAGCAACCAGTTCCAAAGGTATTTGAATTTGAATTCACAAGTTTCTTATAAGTTATAATATAATATATTTATAAATTTTTTTATTTTTTTTTATTTTTGTATAGCAATGGTATGGAGATAATGCAGCCCTCATTATGAATCACATCAATTCAATGAATCAACTTCCAATTGAACAACAAAAGCAAGCTTTGGTGCCTAGACATGTGTGTATCTGAATATTCAGTATTATTTCTTCAATATTATTTTGATCTTGAATATGTGAAGCATATTAAATTATTTCAATATGTTCTAATATTTACTTTGGTGAATCAGGAAATAACTAATGTGACAAATTCCATGATCAATCAAAGTGCTCAAGTTCCTGAAGCTCATGGTAATCTTAAAAATAGCCCCTTAAAACTCGTACATTTATTCAAATCTTGAATATTTGTAAGATACAAATTTAAAGAACAAAAGTATTTTATTGATAATATCATATAATACTGCTAGGGTTTACAATTACATAGAGATTTTGGGCCTAAACTTCCATAATTTAGATCAAAAATTTCCAATTAGGGTATGTGATATTATAACATAAAGATTTTAGAAGATGCATTACAATAACAATTTATTGTATCTTTAACTACAAAAAAGGAAAATTAGGATGTGGGACCCAAGATTTTGGACAAGAATAGAGCTGTATATACTTAAAAAATCATCATTTCATTTATTTGCTTTTTCAACAGCAAGTGGAGGATTAACCAGTATGCCTCTGAGAGGATGGCCTTTAACTGTGAGCTTCAAACTTAAACTCAATTTACTCTTTTTCATTGAATCAAATCCAGAGTTGATTATATTATTTTAATGTGATTATAAATTTATATTTATAATTATATTATGGAAAATTAGCAGCAACAAGGATTGGATCAAATCCAGACTCGATTGCAACAACAACAACAACCTTATAGATCTCAAAATGAGGGACAAATTCAGTCTTCAATTGATAGAAAAAGAAAACAACCAATGACTTCTGGAATCTCAAATGCAATTGGAGTGTTTTCAAGTAATGTTTCAAAGCCTAATTCCCCACAAAATGAAAAGGTATTTGTATTTCTATTCACCTTTTGAAAACAAATTTCCATTTCTTGTTTTCAAGTAATATAATGAAAAATTGTTTTTGCAGATTAATGTTGATGATTTCATTGATTATGGAGCTTTTGATGGAAATAATGACAATTCCTTGTTGCCTCAAACCGATAAAGAATCCGAAATAAACACTTCACATGGTAAACTTTAACTAGTAATTTGAGTCCTATTTCAAAGGGGCATTTTTGGAAATACTTATTTGTATTTCCTTTTTAAAAAAGGTTTCACATTTTTGGAAGTGGGAAGTGTTCAAGCCACAAGTATAAATTGTTGTCACATTTCATTTGATGGAAAACTTGTAGCAGTTGGTGGGCAAGACAAAAAGGTCATTTCTTGAACTTAATAATTTTACAATAATTAAAAAAAACATTTTTTTTAATAATGTTGTGGTGCAGGCAAGGTTATGGTGCACGAGCACACGGGAGAACAAAGCTACACTTGATGAACATTTGCAAGAAATAACTGATATCCGTTTTAGTCCTTCAATGCAATTACTTGCTACATCTTCTCAAGACAAAACCATAAGAATTTGGGATCTTGAAAATGTAATTTCATTTTTCTTATTCTACTTTAAAAAATTTCATCCAATTTATTTATTTATTTTTAATGCAGTTGGGAGGTGGATCAGTTAGGACATTTACAGGGCACATTGCATCTGTTATATCGATTGATTTTCACCCTAAAAAAGATGACATTGTTTGCTCTTGTGATGAAAGTGAGATTCGTTATTGGACTATTAAGAATGCTGGTTGTGTTAAAGTGACAAAGGTTTGAGAAATACTAATTATAGAATTGTATTTTTAAATTCAATAATTTAATTTTGATTTTAATTTTTTTAGGGTGGTGCAAATCTGGTTAGATTTCAATCAGGTGTTGGGAGGATTCTTGCAGCTGTTGTTGGAAAATCGGTGTCTTTAACAGATTTGGAGAATTCTCAAGCTCGTAAGCATGTTTTAAAGGTTGTTTTTTTTTTTTAATTTTTGAAATCCAGATTTTTTATTTTACAATGTTTTAGGGTTCCTACTTTTATCATGGGCGTTTCTTTTCTAGACTGAATAAGCTGTTTGAACGAGACTAAATGACCATTTTACCCTTACATTCCGGCAATTTTTTAAAAAAATATTCAACTATTATAACAGTTTCCATCAATTTTAACACACCCCATTTTCCTCCATAGTTCACTAGTTTTATGTACTTTACTATAAATTTGAACGATAATTCCATATATATATATATATATATATATATATATATATATATATATATATATATATATATATATATATATATATATATATATATATATATATTTTGGAATGCAGGGGCATGCATCGAATGTGCAGTCTATATGCTGGGATTCTTCGGGTGAGAATTTGATATCAGTAAGTGAGGATTTGGTAAAGGTGTGGAGAATGGATTCAGGGGGAAAAGCAAATTGCATTCATGAGTTAAGTGTTAATGGCAAAAGATTCCATTGTGGCATTTTTCATCCTGCATACCCTTCTCTACTCATAATCGGTTGCTATCAGGTATACAAATTTCCATCTTTAAATCTTCAAACTTAGAAAGATAAAAGATTTTGGAAGTAATGGAATCCGTCAAAAAGGAATTGGAATTTCAAAGAATCATAATATCTTTCCACAATTCCTCAGGAACGTTGAAAATCGAAATCCCTAAAACATGGAATTTGAAGGATTCTGATTAATTCCGATTAGACTCGTTCGTATTATAAGTAATGCATAAAACGTCCTTGTAATGTAAATTTACCGTTTTACCCTTTGGATGGATTAGAGTATGGAGCTATGGAACATGGCGGAGAACAAGATGATGATGCCAATTGAAGAACCTGTTTCTGCGCTTGCAGTATCGAGTGCATCTGGATTAATAGCTTCAGCGGGACATAACGACAATGTGGTTAAGATTTGGAAGTAGTTTTTTGGTATTTTGGATGCATATCGATCACGTAAATAAATCTTTTGGTGATGTTTATCTTTAAAAAAGAAAAAAGAAGAGGTTAGGGAATAGTTTTCTTCGATGTATATACACATAGATTTTATCGTAGTAGTATTATCTTTGATGTTGCTTTATCCTTAATTGTGGATTTTGTTTTGTTTTGATTTTATAATTGGTTTGGGGTTTGGTCGATTTTGTTGTGAATTTAGAGTTTAGAGTTAAGGAGACGATTTGCTTTTAGGGTTTGCGTTTGAAGAAAATGAAGATATGGGTAAAATAGTCATTGTACATGGACTATATATTAAAGACTCTTTTGGCAACAAATCAAGCATTTGGACTAGATTTGTAACTTTTATAATACTATGCAACAAAATGGTATATGTGAAAAGGGGCGACACCTTTTTCAATAAAAGACATTTATGGTTTTTGAATGATTTGAACCCATGATATTTGTCTTACCTATCAATTGGGGACCAGTTTTCCATCAAATGAGATGTAACAATAATTGATATTACTCGCTTGAACACTTGCAATTTCCAAAGTGTGAATCTTTTTATAAAAAAATGAAATGCAAATAATGTATAAAAGTTGTATATTGATTTTGCTCTGTTTTTTATTTCATATAAATGAGAACTACAAAACGAAAAATGTTAAACATTACTAAAACACATAAGGCTGGAGCCATACAGTCCATCTAGATATCAACAGCGGTCCATTGTTCAAGAAATCATCTATGTCAATCTGCAAATCAATGTCATTATATTACTTAAAGAACAATAAATCGAATTTTGGTGATTGCAGGCTTCAAGGACCCATCATTTTGTCTTCATTGAAGGGTATTTTTGGTATTTCACATATGAAAATTTGTTTTCAAAGTTGCAAGAAAAGTATAAACACGTTACCTTTATGGGGAGAATTAGGAGTTGCAATTTCTTCTACAGAAGTTGAAAGTAATAGAGCTACGAGCATTATATAAGAAGGTTACCAGAGATTCTAAAGAATTCCACACAGATCATGAGTATTCAAAAAATATCTTTAAGGTGGTGGAAGTATTTGGGAAAGATCTTTATAAATATTCTGCAAATGTGCTCATTTATTGCTTATCATGTCATTTCAATGTCTCCTAGCATATGAGTGTGGAGACTCTAGTATAAATAGGTACGATTTCCTCATCAGTAAATCATCTTTCAACTATGTAGGGTTCTTCTTTCAAAAAACAAATCATCTTTCAACTATGTAGGGTTCTTCTTTCAAAAAGCATATCAAATTATTATCACTGAGCACGGTTCAGTTCAAGTTTTCTCCATAGACCGTTATTTGGATTTTAGCCTCGGTTTGGTTTTCTATGGGTTTGGTAAGACTTTAAAACCGAAAATGTATGGATCGGCTTTTATGGATTGGATCGGTTTTAAAACCAAAGATATGGGGAAAATGCCGTTTTTTTTTTATTACATTGATTTTATGGAAAATGACCTAATATTCTTTCTTGACAATAGTTTTGCTCTGAAGCAACTATCGACAAACTATTTCTACAAGGTCTAAAATGAGACGTATGTAACAACCCTCACATGGGCCTTTTAAAATAACCATTTAAAAATTCAAATTCCAAATTTGAAAGAGTTTACATTGTGGAAATAGATCTCAAACCTAGTATTAATGTTTGAAAAGCGCAAGTTGTTATGTAACATCCTGTTTGCTCACAGTAAAATTTTCCATTTTTAAAATAAGATAAATGCTCATTTTCATAAAGTTATAATCCAGATAAAACCATTCCTTCAATAACCATAAACCAAAATCATGGTTATAGGAAAGACATTATGGAATCTCAAATCATAAAACTGCTGATGTGTGTGTATAGTCACACATTCGTCTTCCCACAATCCAAAGAAGTACCTAGAAACATTTAATCCACAACTATAAGACAAAACTTAATGAGTTTTCCAAAATATCACATACAACACATAAAAACGAGTCCGCTTCAACCCAACGAGTCTATTTCAATCCAACGAGTCCGTATCAACCCCGGGTCCGTATCAACCTAACCAGTGTGTTTTAACCGAACCGATCTGTATCAACCCCGAGTCCATATTGACCCAACGAAGCATGTAACATACAAGAAACAAACAAATTCCTACTGATTCGGCTAGACATACAATCTAGTCATAGTAGCTATGCCATAAGTAATACAGTGGGAAAAATCACCTGAGCTAAACAACAAAAGATCAACAGCAACCGAAACAGCTAATACAAGCTTCCTAATGTCAAATAGAGACCAATCATTAGACAAATACTTAACTCTACCAAAGTTTGACCACCAGTCAAACTAGTCAAAAAGTCAACAGTCAATGTCAAAGTTAACCGTCAATGGCCAATCACGCCGTAAACCTTGACCAGTCGTGTCATGAACCACTAAATGACAAAATAGTCGGAATTCTCCAAAATCACGCCATAACACTCTATGTGTCGCGTCATGATTTCCATCTTGATAACTTAACTCATCAAGCTCTTAATCCTTAACAACAAAAGTTCTAATTTTTAGATATGATACTCCTCAATGACTTAGGGGTTGTTTGATATCAGTGTTAACCGAATCAGAACGAGGGACTCGGTCCTCAATCAGAAGTTACTGTGTTTGATTTTGCTTGTTCATCTTCGGACTCGGTCCAAAGAAGGGACTCGGTCTAAAGAAATATGATGATTCAGTCCTCACTTCAAAACCTCCTAACCGAGTTTTGGCCCTCAGTCAGCCCCAAATGACACACTTTGCCCCTCTGTTTTTTTCCATGCTAATTAGCGACGTATCAAACAATATGATACTGATCAAACACAATTACAAGAAAATAAAGAATATTAGTGGACAAATCTGTGAAAAAATGAAACAATGCCACCGCTGCACCATTTTAGCTTCAACTCTACATTGTGACTATACCTTCTTGTCTTGACAGCAGCGATGCTTTACATCTCTGGCTTTACCTTGCCTCATGGACGTTGATTTGCTTTTGTGGATTGACCAATTTCAACATTTCTTGCCTCTTTACTGATGAAGGAAAGCATTTCAAAAATATGGAGATAACTTGAAATTTCTTTTCTCTTTAATATCTAGGGTTTTAAAAAGGAAAGAGAAAACACACTGTCCAATACAACATGAGTACTTGTTCTTTTCTTACTTTATACAACTAAAAATAATCACGTAAGTGATAACAATTAGGAATTTATTGTTAAATTGTTATAATTTCATATACTAATAGTATAAGTTAAAGATATTTATTTTCAATAATGGTATATGTAAATTAATAGATTTGTTTACATATTTTAATAACATGTTGATTATAATATTTTTCTTATAAAAATTAATATTGAATAATTTTGCAATTTGTTAGTTCTATTATTTCAAATCCTTTGACGTATAAATAATATTAATTTCATGTTTTGTAAATGAAATGTATGATATATTTGAATTTCTTCAAATTATATTTAGTTAGAAAATATTTTGTGAAACAATTGTCTTTTAAACATCAACCTTGTTTGGAAAATAGTTTATATAAAAAAAACATAAGGGTAAAAATGTCATTTTTATCATTCAGCAAAACTAATGACACATAAAATCAAACAGTATGGTTTTAGTCAGAAGTTAAATCAGTCGGAACTTCTAACTCAGTCAGCTTCAAACTCAGTCAGCTCTAATTCAGTTAGCAATTATCAAACGACCCCTTAATGGATAAAGTTTTCAACTTTATCCATCCCAAGGGCTTAATAACTCAAAATCTCATACCCTAAGTTCATGAGTCCACTTATAACGACAAAACTCAATGCACATTTTAAGGACAAACATGCACAAACATTTTTCCAACACTAATCAAGTCTAAATGTTGAATAATTCGCTCATATGGTTATGGAGTTCTCCAAACTCCAAGAACACCATGAAAGGGAATAAAAGGGCACCGCACAACAATCTTAAAACCTAGATCTAGCATCAAATAAGCATAAAGGTGGAAGCTTTGCATCATACCAAAGTCTAAAAGTTAAATGGTTGAAGATAAACTCCGGGGAAAACAACTCACAATCGCTAAATGATCCTTCTTCTTCTTCAATCTTCCAAATGAAGCTTCCAGGATTATCAAAACTTGTAAGAAATGAAGGAAGAACAATATGGAGGTTAGGGAATATGGAGGTTAGGGTTTACTCTAAGGAGGCTCTTTGAGGTGATGGGGGCTGCAAATGACCTAAAGCTCGGAAACAATACATAGTAAACCATAAAATCATGGGCTTGGGCTACACCAGTATTCACGTCGTCACATCCTCAATGCCGCGTTGTGAAAGGCTCAAACCAGCAAGGCCCAATTTAGTAATAGCCCAAACCCTACCTTTTTATCCAACAAATTATACTTTTAGCATAAGAACCTTATTCCTTTAAGGTCCAAACTTCGTCCCTTGAAGCTCGAGACCCTTACTTGATCAAATAACATCCCACTATTCCAAAATAAGAAACATCCCGAAATCGGATCTTACATGTAGCAATCAAAACAAAACAAAGGTTAAGATTCAAAGGTATAAACTTAATTGGTTGTGTGAATGGGACATAAATATTGCATTTTTCCATAATTCTTTAAAGAGTAGAATGAATAGACGTAGAATTGAAAATATGATGGATGAAGATGGTAGATGGCTAAGAGGAAAGATGGTTCCTAGTAGATTTGTCGGTCATTTTAGGAATTTTTGGGTATGGAAGAAGTGTCTTTGTCAATTGATCAATCTCCTTCTTTTTTTTAGAAAATGTTTTGGATCATAGGATTGAAGTGGAAATGATCAGAATGGTTACGTATGATGAAATAAAAAAAAATGCTATGTTTGATATTGATGATAATAGAGCTTCGGGGCTAGAATGTTATTCCTCTCTGTTCTTCAAAGCATCATGGAGTATTGTGGGTCATGAAGTTTATAAAGCTGTTATGGAATTCTTTTGGAGTGGGAAGATGCTTAAAGAAATTAATTCCACACCTATTGTGCTTGTTCCCAAAAGCGATACCCCTAGAAGGTTTTTGATTATTGACCTGTTACTTTTTGTAATGTGTTATACAAATACATAGTAAATTCATTTTCAATAAGATAAGGAGTCTTTGTTAATAGGATAATGAGTTGTCTTTGTAACATTGAGGATGATAACCAATATGCTTTTGTAACGACCCAAAGTCACGACACAAAAAAATTGTTTTCAAATAATTCGTTAATACATATTGTTTTCACAAAACCAGAGTAACCAATATTTAGCAGAACATCAATTAACCAGAGTAATTCACAACATGCAGAAACATGTGGTGTGTGCTCTGCAATCATCCAGAGCTCTTCCATTTAAAAACTGAGAACCTGAAACATAAACTGAAAACCGTAAGCACAAAGCTTAGTGAGTTCCCCAAAATACCACGTATCATACATATCAAACGAGCCAAACATGTCATTCATACCAAACATATCGAACATATCAAACATATGATAGAAAGTGCTATTATCATGCAACATACATATAGTTGTCATGGGCTCCCCCAACGGTTTTTATCTAGGATGCCATGGGCTCCCCCCATGGTCTTTACCTGGAATGCCATGGGCTTTCCCCTGTGGTCTGATATCCAAATGCCACGGGATCCTCCCGGGGTCTTCCATGCAAGTATCACAGAGACAACTAGCATACCACATAACACATAATGGGTCGGCATTGGTGCCTTCGACCCATGGATATAGTGAGAAGACTCACCTCGAATACTGAAGCTCACTGAAAGAAATCCCTAATTGCTGTCATGTCGGCTTCCCAGATATCAATACCAACAAAACACCCAATTAGCAATTGGGTTCCAAGATATAACCCATAATCCTTACCTGGAGTAAAATGACCATTTTACCCCTGACCCAACATGAACCAAAACTGAGGCCCAAATCCAAAAGATCCACAAAGACCCACTAATGGCCTAATTTTCCAAATTGGGCTCAACCCCATATGGGTCTTATCCTAAGCCTATAATTTTCTTAATTACAATTCTGATTACCTCAAATACCCCCTAGAACAACTTGGTCAAAGACAGAGTCAAAAGTCAAGGTCAATGGCCTGAGTTGACCCAACTCATCGAGTTGTCCATCAACTCGCCGTGTTCCTCTATCAATCTGCAAAGTTGGGGAAAAACCGAGCCAACTCGCCGAGTTTATCCATAAACTCGCCGAGTTCGCCAGAAACCCACGTCTTAATACATTAAGCCGACATTATTGATATGTTCTGATGTAATGACATACTTTGATCTTTTTGGGATTTTGGATTAATGTTTTTACTAAATTAAAAATGATTTTTTTGGGTGTTATTTTTGGGACGTTTCAGCTCAACTATAAGTACGGCTAAGATAAACTCTAGGGCGATTTATTTGTAGTGTCCAAATCTTGCATACTCTGTTCCTCCCTCTCCATAACTAAAATCTCATCCCCTCTCCTAAGGTTCTTGAGTTTTTCGAACAATCCCTAATTTGTGGGTTCTTCTTTTCGCTATTTGGTGTATGGGTCTGATTCCATTATGTAACACCCCCCTCTGGCACGTATCACAATATTGTCCGCTTTGGGCCACTCGGCACGAGGACTTCCCAGGGGGTCACCCATCCTGGTACTACTCCCGCCCGAGCACGCTTAACTGCAGAGTTCTTATGGGATCTGCCCTCACGGCTTTAAAACGCGTTGTGATAGGGAAGGTATCCACACCCCTTATAAGGAATGCTTAGTTCTCCTTCCCAGCCGATGTGGGATCAGATCTAACCCACTTTCACCCCCCATTATAGAGTTCGACGTCCCCGTCGAACACATCGACCCGTGCCCTAGCTCTGATACCATTTGTAACACCCCCCTCTGGCACATATCACAATATTGTCCGCTTTGGGCCACTCGGCACGAGGACTTCCCAGGGGGTCACCCATCCTGGTACTACTCCCGCCCGAGCACGCTTAACTGCAGAGTTCTTATGGGATCTGCTGCCCTCACGGCTTTAAAACGCGTTGTGATAGGGAAGGTATCCACACCCCTTATAAGGAATGCTTAGTTCTCCTTCCCAGCCGATGTGGGATCAGATCTAACCCACTTAAATTGTAACGCCCGTAAATCTGGGCTAGTCAAATTAGAGGCAATAGGGGTCGAAAACGACTTTTCGACAAAAGATTATTTAGAATAAATAATCTTAATCAAGTTTTAGAGTATGTTACAAGGTTTTCGTACATATAAAGAACGCCGAAAACCGAGTTATAACGAAGAAGTTATGACCCGTTGAAGTTTCGCGACGGAACCGGCACGATACCGGAAAGCGTAAATAGTGAATTTACGATAGAGCGAGATTTAGCCTTAGCGATCTAAACGAAAGTCGTAGAATATGTTAAACTAAGAACATCGATAAAAAGAACTCCCAAATCTGACTTCGTATGAGGAAGTTATGATTTTTCTAAGATTTAGCATAGCAGTGCACAGCCCGAAATCTGAATTTTAGATCGGTCGATTTTTAGCCGACGGGATCTAAATGAAAGTTGTAGTACTCATAAATACCAACGCGTGGATATAAAGAACGTCGATAATAGAGCTCGTATGCAAAAGTTATGGACGAAGCTTAGTCCCTACTTTTCGAGCGCGGCGAATTCGATACAGTTTTGTAAATACGAGATAGAATGAGAATTAGCCAACGAGGTCTAAATGAGAGTTGAAGATCTCATTAATAGGAACTCAACGGTAAAAAGACAGACAAAAATGGAGCTCGTATGCAAAAGTTATGGACGAAGCTTAGTCCCTACTTTTCGAGCGCGGCGAATTTGATATAGTTTTGTAAATCCGAGATAGAATGAGAATTAGCCAACGAGGTCTAAATGAAAGTTGAAGATCTCATTAATAGGAACTCAACAGTAAAAAGACAGACAAAAACGGAGCTCGTATGCAAAAGTTACGGACGAAGCTTGGAGACTACTTTACTATACACTTCCTATAAATACAAGGGTGAACTCCTCATATTTTCTTCACACCATAAGCCTTTCTTTCTCTCTCTAACTTCTCTCTAACCTCCCTAAACCCCTCCCAAGTCTAGGGAACCTCCCTATCACGAGAAGAAAGCCCCGGAGCGCCCGACGGCTCCGAGAAGAAAAGCTTTCGGCTCGGAAACGCTGCTCCAGCGAAGCCCGGTTTTTAATAAAAACCCGCTGTAAGTAAGCTACGCCTATAGTATATTTAATATAGATTTTATTTAATTATAGTAACATTGTTAGGACCTTAAAATAATTATTTAGGCTATTATTATGAGTTATATTGAGTGTTATTTAACGCTTATATAATAGTAATAATAGCTAGACTATTAAATTAGTCTCGTCAAGCGTTAGACTAAACTCTAGTGGTAATGATACTAGGTTTCGTCAAGGGATAATTGTTTTAAGAGTAACGAAGTGCTGTCCGAGTGCCGACTCACCACCTTTCAAGTGAGTGCATGGTCCCTTTCATCTTACACATAGATATGAAGTATTTTACGTGTTATGTGTGCATATTATCTGAATACTTGCTGTCTATGTTGGATGAACGTTTTATACATGTTTTAAAGGATTTAAACTGTATACGTATTTTATATATACGAATATGTTGGGTATGAGATGGGTAGATGAATGATGAGAGATAGAAGATGACGTGAGTATATATTGACAGCTATAGACTTAGTGCCTATGAGACGAACACCGGTAGCTATGGACTTAGTACCTTTTAGACGTTGGTAGCTATGGATTTAGTGCCTGTTGGGAATTGGTAGCTATGGACTTAGTACCTATTAGTTAGACGCTGGTAGCTAAGGATTTAGTACCTGTTGAACATTGGTAGCTATGGACTTAGTACCTATTAAATAAAGACTGGTAGCTATGGATTTAGTACCCGATGAATAGACTATAGCAGCTATGGAATTAGTGCTTTATGAACGAACATTGGCAGCTATGGATTTAGTGCCAGTCCTATAACCCTGGAAGTAAGGGACTTCAGAATAAACGAATGCAGGATAGACGACTCTTAGGTTAAATCCTTAAGAGTAAAGAAGATAACGGGGATGGGTAATGGGGTTAATTGTTTGATGATTAAACATAACAATTATATTATTGTGGGTTGAAAACCCTATGTACTCACCAGGTTTCCCAACCTGACCCACTCAGCTTATGTATATCACAGGTGACGAAGTGAAGTGACATTACACTGAGAGATTTAAAGAGATGTAGATCACTAGTGTAAATCATTGTAAGTTCTGTTTATGCTTATGTTTCGGTATTAACGATGACATCCCAAACGTTTTAAAATGAAATAAATACGTTTCCTCGAAAATGTTTTAATAACGTATTTACCATGTTTTTCTGGGAACACATTCCGCAACCTTTTTATAAAACGAAGTACTCTGATTTTCATAAAGCATAAACAAAATCGGTCTTTTCTGGCCGTGATTTTGGGGATGTCACAGTTGGTATCAGAGCATTAGTTTAAGCGAACTAGGAATATGGATTTATTTCTAGACTTAAACTTAGAATGCTAAGCGATGATTGTGAGGTGTGAGCACTAGCTTATTTTAGGAATTGTGCCTAAAATGATTTTATGTGCTAAATGCTTTGTGCATGATATGTTGTTAATTGTTCGGATCTATGGTCTGTTGCCGACCGGATCTGGAAACCTTATGTGTTTAGGATTCTAAACGTACGACTACGGTATTAGAACTAGCATGTAAACGTTTCGGAGTGATAAGGATGATTTAAACGTCAAGTAAAGGTCTAAATTCACCTTATTCGGTGTATAGATCGAGATGGTAAGGACCCGTAGCGGAAACGTAAACGCAAATGGGAACAGGAACCAACCCCCAGTGGTTCAGCAAATACCTGTTGTAGAAGAAGTTGCGCCTGAGCCAGTCACCATGGCTGGAGTTCAAGCCATGATTCGGGCTATGTTGGCTGAACAAAGGGAAGAAATGAGACGGATGTTGAATAGGGACGGACCTACTATGCCCATTGAGCAACCCGAACTGATTCCCGAGCAATCTGAGGAAGGGAACTACAGCCGCCAAGTGAGTCAAGTTGGGACTCAAGGTGAGCAAAGGGATGGCCCAGAAGGGAGAAACAACAAGGATGGGCGGATGTACAAGAATTTCTTGGGTGCGAAACCCCCAAGTCTCTCAGGAAGCCCGAAGCCGGTTGAGATTATGGATTGGATCTCTGAGATGGAGATGGTGTTTGAGAGCTGCAGCTGTAACGAGAAACAGAAGACTGTCTTCGCTGTAAGACAACTGAAAACTGGAGTCTTGAGCTGGTGGAAGCTATTGGCAGATACGATGCCACGAGGAGAAGCCTTAAGGATGTCGTGGGAAGAGTTTTTGGAACAGTTGAAAATGCAGTACTGCTCAGAGGTAGATCTGATAGACCTAAACAACGAGTTTCAGAACCTGAAGAAAGGGAAGATGAGTGTTGATGAGTATGCCACCACATTCACCGAGAGGATGAAGCTATTCCCCTACTTGGTGCCTACTGAACTCTACAAGATTGATAGGTTTGCTAACGGACTGCCCACTGACTTTGGCCCAATGGTCAAAATGGCAACTACCTTGAAAGCAGCTGTTAGGGCAGCTAAGAACATAGAGGCCCAGATAAGAGAAAAGGGTCTAGAAAAAGATAAGGCAGGAGAGAAGCGAAAGTTTGAGGGATCTTCGAGGTCGAACAAGGAAAGAAAACTCTCAAAACTTGGAGGAGCAGATGGAGGTGAAGCAAGATGGTGTGATAGATGCAAGAAGAAGCATGGTGGGAAGTGCAATGAAGAAGTGACTTGTTACAAGTGTGGGAGGACTGGCCACTATTCCAAAGACTGCACACATGATGATAAAGTATGCTACGGATGTGGAGGCAAGGGGCATATGTCTAGAGACTGCCCAAAGAAAAATAAAGCAGTAAGACCAGAAACGCCACCAAGGCCAAGGGCATTTCACATGATCCTCGACGAAGCAGAAAACCGTGCGAGGAATCACGGATGAGGACTTCATATCAGAAGAGCAAGTTATGTAGTAGCCATAGTATTTTATGATGTAGCCTAGTAGAGGCATAGTCTAGGGTGAACTTGAACACCTATGTAATCGTTTCAAGAATTAATATAAAACCTTCGTTTTGTTATCTGACGTGTCGAATGATTGTGTGATTTGCTGCATGGTGACTTGGGAAACTGCGAGACAATACTTGGGACGAGTATGAGTAGGTGTGAATGGTAGTAGAGGCCTATACTACCGGAAGCACAGGACTCACACTTGGATCAGGGAAAGTCACAAGGTTACCAAGAAGCTAGTAATTGATTTCGTTTTATTCAAGTGTGTTGTTACCATCATTTCGGTAATGACTAAGAAGATTGTTGATATTCCGACCCTAGTGGTCATATCGAATCGAGTCCGACTACGATGAGTATGTTGTGTGGTTCAGAGAACCAAGTTTGATGTAGCGTCCGACTTAAACCAAACGGTTGAAATCAAAGTGATCAATAGAAGTATCACACTCGTTGTTAAAGAAGTTGGTGGCTAGAAATGCCTAATGTTAAAGTGTGATTATATCACATTAGAACATGAAGGAAGGCATAGTCTGTTTTAGAATTTAACTCTAAGAGACCTAAGTCTAAGTGTTGCAACATACGATGATAGGTCATTAGAATATGACACATCGATCCATAGTAGTAATAAAAGAAGTCATCTCAAATTCGTATCCAGTAAGGATCGAGGTTTTGACTTGAATATCATAATTTGGAGTCTAGCCTGAGGAAGAGAGCAGGTGCACGATCGAGTACTCTTACAGTCAATGAGTTCAAGAGATAGAATCGAAGGAATGTAGAAGTTATAATTATTACCTAGGATGAAGAGATGACGTATGGAGTCATTATACGACCCTGTTTCGTTGATGATTCCGGGACGTAATCATCCTAAGGGGGAGATAATTATAACGCCCGTAAATCTGGGCTAGTCAAATTAGAGGCAATAGGGGTCGAAAACGACTTTTCGACAAAAGATTATTTAGAATAAATAATCTTAATCAAGTTGTAGAGTATGTTACAAGGTTTTCGTACATATAAAGAACGCCGAAAACCGAGTTATAACGAAGAAGTTATGACCCGTTGAAGTTTCGCGACGGAACCGGCACGATACCGGGAAGCGTAAATAGTGAATTTACGATAGAGCGAGATTTAGCCTTAGCGATCTAAACGAAAGTCGTAGAATATGTTAAACTAAGAACATCGATAAAAAGAACGCCCAAATCTGACTTCGTATGAGGAAGTTATGATTTTTCCGTGGTGGAAGTGAAATCACCTTTTATGAAATAAATTAGTGATATGAAATCCATAAACTAATACTATTATAGTTTATCATGTAGTATATGAAAAACTCATTTGTTTTGAGAGTAAGACCTTTTTCATGTAGTGTGCTTTTACCGTAAAATCCATAAACTATACTTATCGTAGTTTATTATATGTGTTCGAAATGAATGAAAAACCTTATCATGAATGGCTATTTTCTATTTATTATGATAAAATAACAAGAAATACATTCAACATTTAGAAACTTATTGTTATGCACTTTGCTTAACATTTTACAAAGTGTTATGAAAGTTGTAAGCTGTTAATTAGTTTTTAACCTTTCTGCACTATTTTAGAAAAATCATACGAAGTTGAAAACTAAATACGTAAACTCTGAGAGTTTAGAAAATGTGTCTAGTTTATTCATAATTTTTATTATAATTTTTACAAGTGTTTAACTTGTGTGAAAACGTTCATATTCACAGACTGGTCCGAATTCATTTCTAAAATGATAGGCAGTTTTGTAAAAATCACCATAAATCATATGTAGATGTGCAAGTAGTCATTTTAAAGGTATGAGCCTGAAATAATTTCATATTAAACAGTTTTGAAAGATATTAAGTTTAAGATGGTCAAAACAGTCCGTGAATGGAACTAAACTTTCTTGATGAAAGTTGTTGTTTGAATTCAGTTAAGTTTTTGGTATTTTAACTTGTATTCCCCCCCCCCCCCCCCCCCCTAAAACTTGAATAAAACATGAAAATGTGGGAGTATGAACTCACCTTGAGTGATTTCAGTAGATGGGTGATGAAGAAAAGAAGTGTTCAACTCAAGAACACTTAGAAGATGCTTGAAGATTCGAAGATCTAACAACAAATATGATGGTGTTTGTGTAAGATACCTATGATTTGAGTAGAAAGAAGAGAAATAATCATGTGAGGAGTGATATTACTTACTAGGAGTAGATGAAGAACTTGTGATCAGCCTTGAATTTTCGAGATTAGAGAGGGATAGTGAGAGAGAATGAGTTTTTGCTTCTTGGTGGAGTGTGAGTGAAATGGGAGGAGAGATAAGGATTTTTCTATCCTTGGATCAAGGTGCTATGCTGTAAAGAGTGGGAAAAGGACGATGGAATGACCAGGTATGGTGGAATAGTGACTGGGGATGGTCATGGAGTGGGTATGGGAGGTAACTTGTGTCCTTGCCCAAAGGATAAATCAACACTCCACCTAAATATCTTACCCACTATATTTTTAATCCTAGATAATGATTACCCTCAAAATGTGATTAGATTATGGAAATATGGGGTCTTATATGTCAAAATATAAGTTTGGGTGAAAATACCGCGTTAAAATCATGAAAAACGGGCCTAAAACGAAGTCGTGGTCGAAAACCGGGTGAAATGGGCCTGACAGCAAAGCTTCTCAGATGTGGGCCGGAGGTTCGGTCCCTGCTGCCATGGACCGAAGGTGAGTAGGAGCGAAATAGCCCGAAGGCAAAATGGTCCGAAATAGACCGAAGGCGAAGTGGGGAGGTTCGGGTTCGGTTCCGAGGGTTCGGTCCTCAGCAGGCTTCGGGTTCGGTTCAAGCCACTCCGGTTCAACAGTTCGGTTTCGGTCCTTCATAGTTTGGTCCGAGAGGCTTCGCCTTTTAAGTGAAGGTTTCGGTTCTCTAAGGCTATTTTTCAAGAAATCTTCCCGTTTCGAGCGGTTTTTGACCCGATTTAGGGTCGGGGTGTCCCGAATGATTATAAAAAGTTAAAAGAAGTTATGAGAGAGATTTGGGAGAGATTCCACATACTTGGAGAGATTTCTCATACTTAGAGAGATTTGGGAGAGATTTCACATTCTTGGAGAGATCTCTCATACTTAGAGAAATTTGGGATAGAGAGAGATAGAGCGAGAAAGATTTCGCTTGCGACCTTTTTGAGTGTTTGGCTTCATAACGCAAGGTTCGTAAATCCCGTTAAGCCTCGTTATGAATGTTATACGCCCTCGAGGGGTATGGAATAATGTTTTGTCGAGTAGTTTCATCACTTACCCTGATTAGGTTTTAGACTTTCCGAACTCGTGAAAAATCTAAGTGATACTTTGTATTAAGATCGCGAGTTGTACAATAGGAAACATAACGGAAACCCTAATATACAAGGGTTAGCGGAGTTGACTTGTTGACTTGTTGACTTTATTTGACTTTGACTTGACCGGAAATTAACGGTTGTCACAGCCGATTAACCACACACGCTCCACTAACGAATTGACAATGCGCAATTTCATGGATTAGAATCAAATTCACATTTTCCTAAAGTAACTAAGACTGGAAATTTATAAAAATATTTAGTTACTTTATATTTATCATTATACTTATTAATGAGAGAATTAATGTCCTATCCTACCCGTTCGACTAACGACCCTCCACTAGTCAAGAGTGCGGTGGGTAAGAGTGGATACCAAATGGCAGTTTTTATAGGCCGCTTCCTTAAACACCCATTATAGACTAGATTCGTGAATGAGGCCTACTAACGGTAAGACTGACTTTTCTTATACATATATAATATTAAACTTTTAATTATATATATATATATATATATATATATATATATATATATATATATATATATATATATATATATATATATATATAGTATAAGGGTGTATTTTAAACATTTCAAAATACTAGGGTTTTTAATCTAATTTTTTAAATTAATACCTTTTAATTTAAAATCTTAAATATTAAAAACCTTAATTTAATAATTATCCAAAATTAAATAATTAATTTAAATTATTAAATCTCATAGGATTATCCATTTATACAGTTTAAATGATAATACTACCCAAAACCCTAGATTTTCGAAATCTAATCTTGGATAATGCATTTTTCGAAAATTCTAGGGTTAGCAAACTCTAGAAACCAAAAAAATGGAGGCCAAAGGAATGGGTTCGAAAACCCTAATCAGTTTTTGAAACTAGGGTTTAGAAACCCTAATTTCAAAAAATCCAAGCCCTAGGGTTTAATTATCATAAACCCTAATTTGTCAAGCATTGAACAAAACCAAAAGCTCTGATACCACTAATGGGTTTTATACAAACAATCATATGTGTGCATGCAACCCTAGATAGGATCTATGTTTTCTCTATTAGACATACAAGCATTGAACACAAAAAGGAAAACCCTAATATGCATCTAATAATTAGAAATCTACAAATATCAAATCACATACCTTTGTTTCTATATAGTAATAACAACCAATTCTTGAAGATCCTTTGCTCTTGGGAACAAGTATCACAAGTGTAGTACCTATAAGGGCTCACAACTAGGGCAAGAGGATGAATATGAGAGAGAGGAGAGATGAGTGACTTGCTCAAAAATTTGGCTCTTCTAGTGTTTTCAAAGGGTTGTCGAATTCAAAAGCCAAGGGGCTCTATTTATACTTGAGGCTAGCTAGGGTTTTAAGGTGGAAACCCTAATTCCTTAGCTTAGGGCCTAAGCAAGTCCATGGACCCCTTCCTTAGGGCTTGGACGAAAATCTCTAGAACCTTCTAGGGATTTTCGTCCCTCCCTAATAAGGATGATCCAATGGCCCAAACCTCAACTATCAACTATTTACAAAACAGCCCCTGCACTTTCAGTCCGTTCCTTTAATCCCAAAATTAATTCCAAATTAATTTCTGATTAAATACTTATTAACAATATGATTTCTAATTAATATATTATTCTTATAATCTTAAATATTACTAAAAGAGAAACCTTATGACATCATCTTAAATAATCTGGACCATTAATTATATTTCAATCTTATTTTTTCCACCCTTAGATCAAATTGCTGATATCATCTTCCCCATATGGAATGTATTTAATTCCAATAAATGATTTCCAATCATCAATCAATAACTTACATTCGTTGAAATGGAATGTATTTAATTCCAATAAAAGTTTTCCATATTTTACATCTTGAATTTTCAGTTATGAAGATTTTAATATGGTCAATTTTAAAAATATATTACTAACAAATCATTTCAATCAAGGCCTTAATATCAACCATTAATATAAATCCGTTTATATTAGTAAACCATTAATATAAAATCTTTTTTTATTAGGAAATCATTAATACCGAAAAATCATATTCAAATTATCACATACATATACGATTTATCATTGAAACCGCGACTCACATTTATTTTCAATCGTTTCTTTTCTTCAAACTTTCTCCTACAACATCGTTAATATTGCTTATAACTTCCATCATCATTCTCTACTATAAACATTCGCTCTTGTACGCTAGAAGGTATGTACCTTCTTTCGTTTTTTATATTTTTTTCGATTATTTTTTGTTCCTATATCAAATGTATGTATTCATATATTTCGATTTTCTTTGTCACAAATTATATGAAATCATTTAACTACTTTTCTGAAACTTTTCAAATAAACATGAAAAGATATTAGGTACCTGTAACAAAACAAAAATCCACTATCTTGGGAACTGACATTTATTACGAAAATGTTACTTTTATATATTAGAGATGATTATGATTTTTTTTTTATTTTTATGTCATAAGAATCCGATTAATTTTGGCATGATTTTAAAATATCATTGAAATTATTATGTTTTTGTATATCATATCAACCTACTTTTTTATCTTCGTATAGTAACAATAAAATTTATTAATTTACACAACAAATATAGATATTTCAAATTTTGTAATATTATTATACCTTACAAAATACAACTCGCTCCAAAATAAATTTTCGCCAGTAATTTCATCCATAATCTCAACAAATTTAAATTTGTATTTTCTTTATATAATTTTTTTTAATGATCCTGATTTTTTTTTCTCCAAAAGTATATCAAACATTTACGTCTTAGATAATGCTGCCCTATTATAATTGTTATTTTCCAAAAGTATATCCGTTTAATGAGGAATTTGATATAATAAAGGAAGTGAATGTTAATTAAAATGAGATATATATTCCATAATTATTACATGAGTTTATTAAAAAATTAATATCAAGGTGTAAACATTAAACATTTTTAAAGTGAAATTTCAGAATACATACAAACGATGATGTTGTACAATAAAATATAAAATTGAATAGACTGAAAAAAACACTATTAAAGCAGTCAATCTTGAAAATAACATAGTTATGAAAAATTATAAAATAAGATAAAAATTATAAGATATTAGGAGATTTGTAAAAAGTACATTTAATAAAAACGTTACGGTTATTACAAAAATAAGACCGTTAAGATTAATGAAAATACAATATATAAACTAAATTATCACAATAGTAATGAAATGTCATTATTTGATATTTCATATAATTGACAGATATATCAAATTACATTGATGATATACTAAAATTATTCAAAGTTGCGCCAAAACTAATGCAAAGTTCTTGCGAACACTAAATAAATAAGAACAAACATAAAAGCTAGCATTTATATTTATAATCAATTTAAAATAAACCAATCATGATTTAGAAAAGAATATCCATTGATGATATACTAAAATTAAATCTATATAACATTTAACATTTTATAAATTATATTACATAACTTTATTTGAATAAATGAAATAGTTGTTAATATTTAATGCAATAGAAAAACTTGTATATTGGTTGTCAATATATGTTTAAATTAGGTAACATTATTATGTAAAGAACGTCTAATTAAAATGCTTATAAATATATAAATATCATAACTATATGAGACGAGGAAATTCGTTCAACTAATAAAACAAAAAATGATGTCTACAAAGAGATCTTTCAATGATTATATATATTTATCATTTTCAATGTATTTTCTACACATTTCAATAATATCAATAACCATATATTTTTTTTATAATCATTATACAATATCTATAAACGATTATATATTTTTTTATGCGTTTTCCACGTTTAACGCGGGCTATAATCTAGTATATTAATAAATCATATTTATGCACCAATTTATTATTCTAAATAATAAAATCAGCCTCTCTCTGTAATTGTCATCATGTCTAGTTGTCAGTGTGAAGGCAACGAAAAAGGACCATGCTACTATCAAATCAAGTACATAACAATTATAGTTACGGACTTAGACACCTAATCTAACACTTTCTTCTTGGTATAAAGTAGTTGCGTCAGTCTTGATGTAATCAGAGGGGATTAATGGGGTTATCCGATGGGTTGTAGTAGAGAAGATGATGACCACATTTAGTTTTGACGATGGTTGTTGGGTGAAGAAGATGATGACTTCTTGGAGGCATAGGGTTACCGGTGGCTTGATTTAAGGGGATTGATCCATGAATCAAGGGATTTAAATTTGGTTGTTATTTATTTTATATGAAAAATTACATAACTATCCTTATTTTGATTATTTATTTGTTAATTTATTCCTAAATTCCTATTGGTTCTACGAGCACACAATAGATGCTAGGTACATATGAACTTAACTCTCTCTCTCTCTCTGTATATATATATATATATATATATATATATATATATATATATATATATATATATATATATATATATATATATATATATAGTATGATTATGCACATGCACATTTATTTAAAAAAATGCATATACACACAAAAAAAAAATATGAATACAATATGAATATGCATTACAAACATATTTTTTAAAAAATTATTTTTTTTTAAATATTAATTTCAAAATATATACAAAATATTCGTAGAATATAGAAAAATGAATAAATTTTTTAAGAGATTTTTTTTTTTAATTCATCAAATTTATTATATATATTTGGACATTAATATTTTAAAAAAAGAACTTTTTAAATAAAGATGTATTTTTTATGCATAGTAATATTTTTTTTGTTCATCTATAAAATTTTGATATATATATATATATATATATATATATATATATATATATATATATATATATATCAAGGTTTTAAATAACGTAAGGCGTCACTCGGCGACAATGTCAAGCCTCAAGCTTTTCCGAGCCTTGGCGAGCCACGTCGTTTGTAAGGCGTGACTTAAGGCGGCAATTTTGTATATAATTCATATTTTTAAATGTATTTTCTACTATTATTCATTATTATACATATATATGAGTCAATGCGGCATTTTGGTAAAGCTTGACGGCAAATACAAGCTTTGGAGTGTAGATGTAAAATTGTAAAAGTCGAATATAGTGTATTGTATAGTTTCACATTTTATGTTATTTTACTAAGTCATCTGTTTTGCGAAGTGAAAATGTCTAGACTTAGTATATTTTTTGTACACTCATGTTCCCTATAAATAGGGACTGAGGTTAGAAGTAGAAGGAGACTTTTTGTAACAGATATCTCTTCTCTGCTTATTTTGTAATCAGTCTTTATCAATATGAGATCTGATTAATATTTACTCTTCGTGTTCTTAATCTTCAATCACTCAAATCTAACTTTGCTTTCTCAAATCTCGTTAACAATTCTCATCAATTGGTATCAGAGCATGATTCAAACTGCTTAGATTTGATTTTCGTATAAGAATCATTTGCTTTTTGAGTTGCAACATTACTCAAAATTTTCCACGCATTTTGGTTTTGAAAATCACTTTTGATCTTCATATTTGAATTGATTCTGTCTTTGAATTGTTAAGTCGAGTAATCGATTAGTGATTTGTGATTAATTCATTTGATTAAATTCTCTATTTCATCAAGTTTTTCAAGTTTTCTGAAAATTTCTGTGTTCATCAATGGCGAACTTCAACTTGAATACAATGATTTCTTTCTCTCACTTGCTTGGTTCCTCAACCAAAATTCTGATGTTAATTCCAGAATACTATGATCAGTGGGCTGATAGAATGGAAGATTACTTAAATGGAATTGATGAAGAACTTTGGAATTGTATCGATGGAACAGTACAAGCTCCTGCTAATGTTCAACCAATTGGACCATCCACTGCATCTACTGATGTTGATGATCAACTAAAACGACTGAAGAATAATGAAAAGAGGTGCATGAGGGAACTAAGAGGTGCTCTACCTCCTGTGGTTTACAATTACATCCGTAGTTGTAAAACAGCCAAGGATATCTGGAACACTCTATAAGAAAAGTATCAAGGTAGCGAAAAGACGAAGATCAACTCTGTGAAGCAATGTCTAGTTGAACTGAAGGAATTCAGACAAAAGGATCCAGAAACTCTTGAAAATTACTATGATCGTCTGAATGAGCTTATGTTTCGCTGCAATAGGTATGGAATCACTAGATCTCTCATGGAATTCAATTTAACTTTCATTATGGGTCTTCGCAAGGAATGGCGAAATGTGAGCATGATGATTAAGAATCAACAAAGTTTTGATACAACTAAATTGAATGATCTCTACAATCAACTGAAACCTCATGAATGTGAGGTCTCAGAAATGTATGAAGAATCAAAACAGGTTATTGGTGGTCCTTTAGCTCATGTTTCAAAGGTATCAGAAACTGATGTTAATGCAAAAGATGGTTTAGATGAAGAAGGATTTTTGATGAACTCTGATGATGAAGCTGTGACATTCTATTCAAACAACAGAGTTAAGAAGTTTTTCAAAAAGCCTTTTAATCCAAAAGGAAAGACTAGTGATGTGAAGAGTATTGTCACAAGAACTGGAGGGGAGGAGAGGAAGAAAATGGAGAAAGCAGATGAGAAACAGAAAGATGCGAAAGAAGAGAAGAAGTTGAAAGGTGATTCAGGAATTTATTGTCACTATTGCAATGGAGCGAATCATTTCGCAGCCGATTGCATGTTGCGAAAGAAAGAAGAGAAGAAAGAAAAAGTTAAAGATGAAGCTTACTACTCTGAAAAGATTGAAGAAATACGTGCTAAGACCAAAGGAGTGTCTTTAGTTGTGAAGGGTGAATCTGCTGATGAAGAAAGTGGAACATATCAGATCTGGTCTTCAGGATCTGATGACGAGGAAATGAGGCATCCCACACATGGAGCAATGTTCGCAAGTTTTGAAGATTGCGAAGAGAACATTTCAGGGAGATGCTTCATATCTAAATCCACTGACAAATCACCCATGACAACCAAGGTACGTGCAATACTTGAATCTTATAATATTCCTTTATCTGCTTATGATGCTGAAATTGTTTCATTTGATGATACTGTGGCTTATTTTGATTCTGTTATTGTGTCTGCTAGTAATGAAGCTAAAAAATTAAATTTGCAACTATGTGAGACACGAAGAGATTTAGAAATAAAGAAGAGCAGAGTAGAAAAACTGGAATTGCAGATCAAAAATATAGATTGTGATAGGAATAATCTTACAAATGATGTTAGGTTGTTGCTAGCACAAAGAAACGTATATTGTAATTTTGCAAAACGATTGTATGCAAAATTAACTGCTTTACATCATTCTTCTGACATTAGCAAAGAACAAGATAGGAAACTTTTACCTTTTCTTGAGTATGAACGTGAAAAAGTTGATGTTGTTTCTTATAATTGCGAAAGTACAATTGCTCAATTTGACAAAATACCTGATGATAGATATCCATATGGTATTGTCAAAATTGATGAATTTCTGAATGCTGATGAGTTGGTTAACATTGTCAATGAAAGTTTGACAAAGAGTGAACAAGTGAAAATCATAAAGAAAACCCAAAATTCAACTCTTGCCTCACAATTCAATTATGCTGATATTGATGAAAATTCTGATAATGTGAGTGAAATCAGTGAGATAGAAGAGGAAGAAGAGGTTGATTGTTCTCAATTGTCAATCATTAATATCACATCTAAGGTTAAAGGTAAAGAAATAATAGTTGATTCAATAGTAGAGGATGAAATTGATAAATCTTCAACTTCGCAACATTGTAAGTTTGATAATGTGGAAGTTGAAAGCTGGAAAACTGATGATACTGATGAAAACAAAGAAGAAAAGAAAGATTCAAATGAAACACCTCAAAGAGTTGTGGTTGATCAAGTGTTTGAAAATACAAAAGAATTTGACAAAATTTTAAATGACAAAGGCGCACATTATTTGGAAACCAACACAGTGGTATATCCAAATTTTGTATGTACTGATAAAACCATTTTTCCAAATCAAGTTTTTGTCACTACTGGAAATGCTGAGAAAATTCATCCTGAATTCAATAAAATGATTGAAAAAGATAATCAAAAGTCCACGACAGAAGGTTTTTTCGCAAATCAAAACACAGAAGAAAACAATTTAACTCAAAATCCTTATGTGTTTCAAAAACAAAAATCATTACAAAAATGGGTGGTTAAAGGTGAAAAATCAAACAAAATATTTGAAAAAGTTGAAAAATCAAAGTTTGAAGTGAAGCTAAATTCTCATGAATTCAAATTGATGGTTGGAAATTATTCAACAGAAAATAATGTTTCAAAAAGAAAAGCAAGAAAAGCAATATTCTAGCAAGTTGTGTCTAATGAAAAACCAAGAGATGAAAAAGAAAAAATTTCAAAAACATCATCAAAATTTCAAAACAAAAATACACAAACAGATTCAAGTTTTCATAAACCAATAAACTCTATTGACAAGGTTCCATATATTCGCAAATATGACAACAATCGAAAATTTGAGAATTTGCAATAATTTGCAACTAATCAAAAGTTTCAAAATGTTGGCAAATTCACGAATACTTCATCAAATTTGAAAAACTCAAATCAAGCCAAAGTGAAATTTTCACCAAAACAACCAAATTTTCCAAATCCTTCAGTCTCAAAACCAACCAAAGTTTCATATACAAAAGGAAAATCTGATGTAAGGACGATCAATCATTGGTTTGAAGGGAAAGGAAGAAAATATCAAAGTGGAAAGTTTTCAGAAGAACAAATCAAGAATGCATTTGATAAGTTCGCAAATAATTCTTCAACTGCTAGTTCAACATCTCATAATTCGCAAGTTCCAGTTCAAAAATGGAAACCAGTTATCAAAAATGCGAATGTTGTGAAGGATAAGATTACAATCAATGGAAATCCAAAAACTATTGAATGACTATATCTCAATATCTAGATCTGATGATGTTGATATAATGGATTCTGTTACAAACAAAGTGAAAACATGGTTTTTAAATTCCAAGAATTTGTTTCATTCTACTAATGATGGACCTAACAAGTCTTGGGTTCCTAAATTCTTTCAATAAATGCAGGTGATGTGTGACGAGCAATATGATACGAAATGGTATATTGATAGTGGTTGCTCTCGTCATATGACTGGAAGAAAGGAAAACTTGCGAGATTATAGAAGCTTGGAAAATGCTGGAGTAGTCAAATTTGGAAATAATTACAAGTGTCAAGTGAAAGGCTATGGGAAAGTCACAAATGGAAACTTCACTATAAACAGAGTTGCTTATGTTGAAGGACTTCAACATAATTTGATAAGTGTATCACAACTTGTTGTGGGTACTGGCAATCAAGTTGTATTTAATGAAGAAGGAAGTATCATTTCCAATGCGAAGTCAAAAGAAATACTTCTCAAATCCAAAAGATATGGTGATATGTTTACACTGGACATCAAACCAATTGTGGGAAAACCTGCTGTGTGTTTACTATCAAAAGCATCTAATGATCTCAGCTGGCTTTGGCATAGAAGATTGTCACATTTGAACTTTCAAAATATCAATAAACTTGTAACTAAAGATTTAGTTCGAGGGTTACCAGTACTAAAATTTGACAATGATTCTTTGTGTGCAGCTTGCGAACAAGGAAAACAACATCGAAAAGGTCATCCGATTGTGGTAGATTCAAAAATAGTAGATCCATTGGAACTTCTTCACATTGACTTATATGGACCATCGACTGTTGCAACAATCAATAAAAAGCGGTATATTTTAGTTGTTGTAGATGATTTCTCTCGATTCACATGGGTGTTTTTTCTCAGGTTAAAATCTGAAGTTGCTCAGACGATGATAGATTTTATCAAAAAGATTGAACTTAGTCTGAAGAAGAATGTTCGAAAAATTAAAAGTGATAATGGCTCTGAGTTTAAAAATCAAACTCTTGACATTTTTCTCACAAGCAAAGGCATTTCGCATAATTTCTCATCACCATATACTCCACAACAAAATGGAGTTGTTGAAAGAAGAAATCGATCTTTATGCGAAGCAGCCAGGACCATCTTAACATATGCGAATCTACGTCAATATGTTTGGGCAGAAGCAGTGTCCACTGCATGTTTTACTCAGAATCGATCATTTATTCATCGAAGATTCAATGTTACTCCATATGAAATAATCAATAATCGGAAACCTAATGTAAAATTCTTTCATGTTTTTGGTTGCAGGTGTTTTATGATGAATCTCAAAGATAACTTGTCCAAGTTCCAGGCTAAAGCTGATGAAGGCATATTCTTAGGATATTCACAGAATTCAGTTGCATACAGAGTGCTTAATAAAAGAACAAGAAAAGTTGAAGAAAGTTTCAACTTAACATTTGATGATTACTATCTTAAACAAATGGATAGTAAATTTGAAAATAAATCAATACTTCTGGATTCAAATACTCAAATTGATAATTCTGAGATAAATGATTTTGATTATGACTTAATTTTCGGAATTCCTGACAGGGCAATTGATGCAGAAAATAATGCTCCTGATAATCAAATATCAGAATCCTCAAAACATACTGATGATTCGACAATAACTTATGAAAGTACGCCTGCTATTCATGTGGAGGAGGATCATATGAGTATTCATGAAGAAAGTCAGCCAACTTTCGAGGGGGAGAATGAAATTATGAATCATCAAGTTGAGGGGGAGCATTCGCAGAATCAACAGGAACATCATTTTGAGGGGGAGCATCAAGATGAAGAACATGTTGAAGGGGAGCATGATGAAACAGAGACAATTAATCTTGATGAAAATGATGAGTTTCATGAACTAAATGATAATTTTTCTGTTGCAGGATCTGAAAATGAAGATATGTATGAAGATGCACCATTAGAATTTGATCCAAATTTTCCACCACTTGAGAAATGGACAAGAAATCATCCAAAAGAACAGGTAATTGGTAATCCACAAGAAGGTGTGTTGACTAGAGCTCAAATTCGTGCGAAACATGAGGTACTGAATACGAACCAAGAACTATGTATGTTTAATGTATTTATTTCGAAAATAGAGCCAAAGACAGTAAAGGATGCTATGGAACACTCAGATTGGGTTGTTGCTATGCAATCTGAACTTGCTGAATTTGAACGAAACAAGGTTTGGAGATTAGTTTCTAAACCTTCTAATGTTTCAATTGTCGGATTAAAATGGATTTTTAAAAACAAAACCGACAAAGATGGCAATATTATTCGAAATAAAGCAAGACTAGTTGTTAAAGGTTATTCGCAACAAGAAGGCATAGACTATGAAGAAACATTTGCACTTGTTGCAAGACTTGAAGCAGTTCACATATTTTTAGCCTATGCAGCTCACAAAGACTTTGATGTTTATCAAATGGATGTTAAATGTGCATTCTTAAATGGAGAACTAGAAGAAACAGTGTATGTTGAACAACCACCAGGATTTATAAGCAATGAACATCCTAATCATGTTTATATCCTAGACAAAGCTGTATATGGATTAAAACAAGCACCAAGAGCCTGGTACGCAACACTTACAAATTTCTTGAAACAATCTAAATTTAAACAAGGATCAGTTGACCCCACATTATTTCGCAAGAAAGTTGGGTGTCATCTAATGCTTGTTCATATTTATGTTGATGATATTATCTTTGGCTCGACTGATCCAGCATTGTCAATTGAATTTGAAAATTTAATGAAAAGTCAGTTTGAAATGAGCATGATGGGAAAAATTATTAATTTTCTTGGTTTAAACATAAGACAGAACAGGGATGGAATCTTAATCAATCAAGAAAAATATACGAAGAACTTGCTTGAAAAGTTTGGAATGTCTAATAGCACAAAACTGAGTACCTATGGCAGTAGGAACAAGACTAACTCCTTCGTTAGATGCTCCTGCTGTTGATTTAACACTTTATCGAAGCATGATAGGGTCTTTATTGTACTTAACTGCAAGTAGACCTGATATTATGTTTTCGGTTTGCAATTGTGCTAGATATCAAGCTAATCCCAGAGAACCTCATTTGACTGCAGTGAAAAATATTTTTCGCTATTTAAAGGGAACCGTTTCTTTAGGACTTTGGTATCCTGCGAAAACGGGATTTTTCATTCAAGCTTTTTCAGATTCTGATCTAGGCGGATGTACTTTGGATAGGAAAAGTACGAGTGGTGGATGTCAACTATTGGATGGGAAGTTGGTGACTTGGCAATCAAAGAAACAGACTTGTGTGGCTATATCAACCGCTAAGGCAGAATACATAGCTGTTGCTGCTTGCACTTCGCAAATTATTTGGATTCAGAGTCAACTTCGTGACTATGCAATAAACATGAAAAAGATTCCTTTGTATTGTGATTCGCAAAGTGCAATTCGCATTTGTCATAATCCAGTACAACATTCAAAGACAAAACATATTGCTCTTCGATATCATTTTATTAAAGATCATGTGGAAGATGGGAATATTGAAATTCATTTTGTTAAAACAACTGAACAACTTGCTGATAGTTTTACAAAACCTCTTGATGAAAAATCATTTGTTAGAAATTTAGCAGGTTTGGGGATGATTAATGCGAATTCAATGTCAACAACACACGCCTAAAAGTCTTGTTCAGCAGATAAGAGTCAAATTTATTCAGAGGTTACTGTTCATTCAGAGGCTTCGCATGGCTTCGCATCCACATCTTTTCGCATCTGAGATCATAACAACTAAGGTAACGTTTACAACTAATTTTTTTTTAAAAATCGAAAATCCAAAAAGATTTTATTGTGTTATTTTTTTTTTATTTTGAAAAATTAAAAATCCAAAAAGATTTTATTTGTTGTTGTTTTGTTCTTTAATTGTGAAAAATTCAAAAATCACAAAAATATTTTTGTTTTCTTTGTTCTTTAACCCTTGTGTGCTGAGATGTTAATATAGGGATACAATGCGAAGTGGTCTTACTTATGTGTTTTTATGGGAAGGTATCAAATTTGTTTTAACAACTAGTTAGGATGTCCCTAGAAGCATGCTGCAGTATGTAGACCAAAAGCCTCAATATGACTCTATGTGTGTCAAGAAAGCCTTAATGAAATTATCACATGAAAATTTCTTCCCAAAAAGGCTTGTATTCGCATACGTCAACAAGAGCTACCTTACTCTTCTCAAATGAGTTAAGAGTTTTCTGTTTTGTCCATTATAATAGAGGTACATTTCGATTCTTATCCAATCTTTTTATACCAAACAATTCTTACACTCCAAATTTTTGAAGAGATTTGTCCTTGAGGTCTTTGATCAAACCAATCAAAACCTAGACAAATCACAAGTCTGTGTTTGTGATCTAACATCATGAGTCCGTGATGGAAGTGAAACCCAAAAATCAAAAACCTTAAGGAATTGACGGGGAACTTTGTTCCAGATTTTCACGAAACCTTTGTTTCAGTATCAAAAATTTCGAAACTTCAAATCATATTCAATTCGCATGAGTGGTCTTGATCAAATCTTCACAACCAAGAATGTTTGTTACCCAACAAGATCCAGAACAAATTTTCTTTTGAATATGATTTCAGTGTAAGTTTCATTCGCAAATCCTTGTCATGATAAATAATTTCACAAGCCAACTTGTCACTAACTACACTGGTCAAACAAGTAATTTCATTTACAATTTCTCACCTTATGTTAAGGATGATATGTAATGAAAATCCCAAATGTCTTTTAAAAAGAAGCCCTTCGATACTTCTCTACAAGTATTCGATTGTAATTCACGGGACACTACACAAGCTGTTGATTATCTCTTTTGATGATTAACGAAGCAACCTTTGCCTGGGATTTTACTGCATTCATGTCAAATTAAAATTTTTGACATCACAACACTCCAAAAAAAAAATTGTTTCTCATCTTATTTTGTTGACACAATGCACACACGAAATCCTTGAGGTTCTGAGTAAAACCAACTCAGACTGATGATTCCGCAAATCTGGCATATGACTTCACTTTATATCCCAAAAGTGAAAGAGCCTTGATTCCATGCGAAGGGTTTTAACGGTTCAGATTCTATAACGGGAAACTTGACAGGCTGTATACTCAAAATGGTTGGTATTCTATCTGGTTTTCAAGGAGATGGGACAGTTACTTTTTGAAGCAGGGTTATCTTTTGCAGCCATGATCCGATTTTCAAGGTGCCACATCGGATAATATTAAATGTATCCCGCTTTAATTTCAAATTAATTTTGAGTAACCTATAAAAGGGGGATCAAGAACACTATATACGGTTACGCAAACAGAACTCTCACAGAACTTCAAAGTCTAAACATTGATCAAAACTTCATCTTTCTCAAAAACCTAACAATGGCAGCCACTCAATCCAACACTGATGAAGTTCTTTCTCAATCCCTGATGAAAATCCAAAGCACCAATTATCAAGTTGATCCAAACGTTTCCTCTTATCCTGAAGAATTGAAGATGCTTATCGTTGCTCTGAAACGATCACCTCTGTCAACTGCCATGTTCAGTTCTTTCTCTGTTCCATTGGTATGGTTATCCCTGGCCGCTTCAACGGCATCATACAATCACACAGCGGATGTGATCACCTTCAATTTAACGAACAACAAACGGGTTAAACTGTCAAAGAAGATGTTTGTTGAAATCTTGCAGATCCCAAACAACCCTCCGTTTGTCAAACCTGTCAACTCGCAAATCATTCACATGTTCAACGAGATGGGTCATCAACCGGAGCTTGAGAAAATCAGTGACTTTAGAAAGTCTGGGTTGCCGTGTATCTGGAATTTCTTATTTGGCATTTTTCTAAGGTGTCTTACAGGAAGATCCGTCGGACTGGATATATGAAGAATGGAAGTATATGCCATGGTTATGGGCATATACTATGATATCAACATTGATTATGCAACCCAGTTATGGAAGGAATTTGTTAAAAGTCTTGAAAACACAAATTCGGAAAAGGGATCTCATGTGCAAGATATTGGAGCTTGATTCTAGAAAAGGTCTATGAAAAAAGAATCAATTCCAGTAATGGAGGATGCTGAAGTTGCAGAATTTTCTTTATACCAGTTTCCAAAGACGGTAGAAGATGATGAAGCAATCTTTACTCATGTTGCTCGCATTCCAGATGCGATGCTTCGCAAAGTGTCTCAAACTCACAAAGTTTTGGTGAGATATTTGCGAAATGTTGATTCATCAGAGCAAACTGGAGTATTACTAGATGTTGCTACTCCGTCTAAGAAGAATAAGATTAGCAAGAAAGATGCGAAGGGTTCATCCTCACCAAAAGTTCAAGATGAAGCTATTCCGACTGAAGAAACTTCATCAAAGTCGAAGAAAGAACTCATACCTTCTAAGTTTGGGGTATTGAAGAAAATTCGCAAAGCTGAGGTGAGTAGTAAAGGCGTTACTATTTGCAGTATTCCAGCTCCGGTTTCTCCAGGCAAGAAAAGACAAAGAGCTGAAGATGTTGCCAAAATATGCAACGTACACTTGTCAAAAGGAGAAAGATGGTGATTCGCAATGAATCATCTGATAAAGAAATCATACCAGAAACTCCACCCGTAACATCTATGGTAAATGTTTCTTTACCGATTATTCATACTTCGCAAATTTCTACTACTCTACCACAAATCAAACCACTCGAAATAGTTCCTACCAAATCAGTTTCTGAGGAGGTACCTATTTCTGATATGGTCGTCAACGTATCTGATACGGGGGCACCTATCCTGAGTGTTGCAACCACAATTACAATCTCCTTACCCATTTCATTACCAGTTGTTTCAATTCCAGTTACCACTTTATCTACCACTTCCTCAATTTTTGATCATGCTCTTCAAAACCCATTCACAACCCTTTTTCCATCTCAATCACCCGAAAATCCTCAATCTTCGCAACATTTATCTAATAATGAAGCTGAAGGTGGTGCCTTTGGAGGAATTCTTGAAGATATTCATTTTGATTCAGAGGAGGAGGATATTCCTGATCATATGCTTATGACAGGAAAACAATTTAAAATCCTGAATCAAAAATTAAATGCTATTATTCAGTCGCAAGCTGATTCTGGCAGGATGTCCTCTATTTCCGCTATGGAGGTTGATGTCATGATAAAAGGGGCTGAGAAGCGGATTATGGAGAAGGTTGATCAATCCGACAAAAATAATGAGCTTCGCATTCAAGCACAAGGAAGCAATTTTTCTTCAGCAGTAAAGGATTTGAAAGTTGTTGCAAAAGAACGTCATGTTCTTTTTGAACAAGATGTGAAGAAGGTTCGAGAAGATGTCAACTTTAAACTTCAAGAATTGAAATCTGAGATTGCGAAGGAGCTTCAAGATATTCATACTCAAAATGCTGACGTTCAAAAGCAGATTGTGGAGGTTTCTTCAAAAGTACAAAAGTTTGCTGATGTTCGTAATTCTGAACCAACTACTGAAGAAACAAAGGAGAAGCTTGCTCAGCTATTCAAGTTGGTGTCTGAGCTTAAGTTGATGGTTTCGCAATCTTCAACAACCCAAATTCTCACTCCTGAGTTCTTGACTCTAAAGATTAATACTTTAGAGCAAGCAATTCAGAAAGCTCTTGCTCCACTCGCAAATTTTACTTCTTTACTACCAAGGAGTGCCCCACCTGCTTTCACAGGGGTGCAAGAGGGAGAGAAAAGATCAAGTAAAGAAGAAGATGTGAAGACAGTTGGGAAAGTTATATCTACTCAACTTATAACTACTCTTCCCATAATTACGAAGCCAATTTCCTCAACCACAGTAACTACAAAAACGATTGCCAAAGGAATCTTTATTGGAGAAAAAGATGGAGGTTCAAGTTCAAAACCTCAAGCAGATACAGTGGGAAAAGGAAAAGGGATCTTATATGAAAAATCAAAGGAGGAGAAGAAAGCTGAGGCTGAAGCCGAGTTGGAAAGAATGAGGCAAGTTCAGAGCATTATGAGGCAGAGAGCAAGTGATCCTCCCTCAATGAACAAAGGAGATCCTGCGAAGCTTTACTCATATGAAACAATAGAATCAAAAGTAGTTGGAAGGGAGATGTACGAGTTTGAGAAGAAGTCAAAAAGGAGTTATGATATTGCGAACTCAGATAATTGTCAGCTGGATTTTCCTATAAATGAAATGTTATTCATTACTGCTCAGTACAAGATAAGTGAGAAGTTTGATAATCCTGATGATTATACTCACATGAAAATCAGATTTCATGCTGTCTTGGGGAAGAATCCAGATGAAGTTTGGTCTTTATTGAAGATCAAAAAGGTGCTGACAATCAAGAAAGACGTATTATTTGAAGATATGCTTCAAAATTTTCGTTATTTTGTTATCAGAGCAGACAACAAGCAATATGACTTCACGATAGCTGATTCTCCATTGATGAACTGCAATGATTTAATACAAGTGGCTCTGATCTTGAAGCATATGGAAGAAAATAATCTCAAAGGCTCTGAGACAGAAGTGTTCAAGGTAGGCTTCGCACATGTGAAGACGTTCATCGACAACTACTTCGATTGTTTGTCCCTTACAGATGATGAACTAGCTAATGTGCTGGGTAGAGAAGTAAAAGTTCCTTGGGAAGAAACGTTATCTCAATCAGCTTTGTCGAAGTATGTAGTTGGAGAAATATGCCTAAAACCATTTGGCATGGTGTTTTCCAGAAGAGACACAAAAGGGAAACCAAAGAAATTCTTGTTCAAAGTCTCAGAGATTGAAAGATATAATTCTTCGCAATATACGCACTTTATTGTACGTATGAATAATTGTAAGAAGAATAATGAAGGTGACAAGAAAGATCTCAAGAAGGTGATCTCCTGGTATGGAGAAGTGCGAAGGACAATCCACTATGTAGTTCAAAAGCTTATGGGTTGAATTGCATCGACTGTTTACAAAGGGGGAGAATGTAGATGTAAAATTGTAAAAGTCGAATATAGTGTATTGTATAGTTTCGCATTTTATGTTATTTTACTAAGTCATCTGTTTTGCGAAGTGAAAATGTCTAGACTTAGTATATTTTTTGTACACTCATGTTCCCTATGAATAGGGACTGAGGTTAGAAGTAGAAGGAGACTTTTCGTAACAGATATATCTTCTCTGCTTATTTTGTAATCAGTCTTTATCAATATGAGATCTGATTAATATTTACTCTTCGTGTTCTTAATCTTCAATCACTCAAATCTAACTTTGCTTTCTCAAATCTCGTTAACAATTCTCATCATGGAGCAATGACGCGCCATGGCGAGCTTTTTAGAACATTGATATATATATATATATATATATATATATATATATATATATATATATATATATATATATATATATATATATATATATATATATATACTAGTCGTGTACCCGTGCAAAGCGGCGGCGACGAATAGTTTTTAGACGGTGATTAATTCATTTTGCTGAATAGTTTTCTTTCGGCTATAAAGGAGCGGTTAATAGTTATGTTTAAGCGAATAGTTTCTTTTTTTACAGCTAGTTTCCATTTTAGAAACATAGCGTATTAAAGAATATTCATTGTATGCTATTTTGGAAAATAGTTCCCTTAAGGGTTGTGTTATGGATTTTTAGTTTTTTGTTTAGGATGTGACCAATATTAGTATTATAGTTGTTAGTGGTGTGATCCTAAGTTAGGAGTTTAACATGGAGATGTTATTGTCTACATTAAGAGATGTTATTGGTTGTTATTACTTTAATGGCTTTAGCTTCATGTTAGTCATTATTTTATTAGTAGGTCCCACGTTTATTTCTTTGAACCATGTAAATGAACAATAAAAAAGGGTTTATCCATATATAATCATCGTTGAACACTTTTCTGTATTTATTTGAGTTTGTCATGAAATTAGATCCTATATTATCTGATTCTTTGTTCTTAATAATTCTTTGTTTTTCCCTTAGAATCCAATATTTTAATTCAACATATTTGATTATTGGTTATTTCATAAGACCCAATTTGATTATTGGTTATTTCATAAGACCCACGTAGAAAGTAGAGACCAACAAATAGTATGTGATATACACATGGCAAACGTGTATATCATATGTCCCCTGAAAATTTGTTTGTAATTATGATTTAAATTTATCAATAGTGTTTTTTATTTTTATCCGTGGTTTCCACGGGTATTAACCTAGTATATATATATATATATATATATATATATATATATATATATATATATATATATATATATATATATATATATATATATATATATATATATATATAAGATTTTGAAGAAAAAATATACATGTAAAAGATTAGATGAAACAATACCCAAAAAATTTTGGAACTTTTCAGAAAGGCCATCATAAATCTTTTTTGGGAAGCAAAAAAACAATTTTGTTTCTGAATTTAAACTAACGATTTTAAAATTTTCAATAAATCACACTTGTTAATGTCACACTTAAATCATATATTCTATCGACAATTAATTTTACCGGGTTTTAAAATTGGCCAATTTGAAAATAAAAACAAAAAAACAAAACAAAAACAAAAGCGTGTATCTAACTTTAATTAATACGATCTCTGTTTGCAACAATAAGGATAGCAATGTGGCGTGCGACACGCTAATTTCCTTTCGGCGAATAGTTTTTAGAGATTATGTGGCATATGGGATGGTTGTAGGTAGTGTGTTCAACGAAAAAAAAGTTGCACACAAATGATCATACATGCATCACGTTTAAGAAAACCGCCAACCCAAACCGCCTAGTTCAAGGAAACCGCTAACCCAAAAACCAAATCATACCCGAATAACCTGAAAATCCGATTAACATTTTGTTCAAACGGTTTTGCGGTTTAAACCGAAAAATGCTCACCCCACAAGTAGTTTTTACAAAACATGAAACATTTTTTGGCCGCACTTAAAAGGACACTAGTAATTCTAAAGAAAAATAAAAATAATATAATATAATATAAATAATTTACCAATTTTGTACTATTTTTCTTTGAAAGGCTTGGGTCTTAAAAATGATAATAACATTTGAATTTCATTATGAACGATAATAACCGTTAGGATTTTTATCTTTAACTATGAATAAGCTTCATCAAAATATAAGCACAATTGGATTTAATTGAATTTTTTTATTAGTTTTTAGGAAGTTAAGTAGTATATACATTGTATCCCACATGAAACTTTAAGTCTTGGAAGTTTTCAAATTGGATGCTTATAAAGAATTTCTAAACTGATTATCGACTTCAGTGGTGGAACCAGAAATTTTGATATGGGGTACAAACATTGTCGATATATTATATGTAGTTATCCAATATCGGACATTAAAAACATGCTATAATCTCTTTACTTGGGGGTACGATAACATGAAGCATGATCACAAATAGGATTTTAATGCGGGTTTGAACAACAAATAATTGTTTCATCTAATTAAAATTTGAAGGTAATAGATTCAAAACATCTTTAGTTGTTTTAGATTTCACCACTCTATAATCCAAAGCACAATATCCCAAGGCTAATACAAAGTAAAATTTTATAATTTGTTGGATTTTTAAAGTACAATGTCTTAATAAAAAATATATAAAAGGTAGAATGTCGTAATAAAAGAAAAATGGAAGAAATATGTTATGATAAACAAATGATAGTACTTTCCATAGCTTATAATTGTCCTGCAGTTGACATCTCCATCCATAAATAAATTAAATTTGAAACTTGTTGCCATGATTTTATTATTCACGACATAAAAATCCTAACTCCCAAGCATCTTTTTAATTCCCATTTTGGACAATTCTACCTTTGACATCTAAGAGTTTCCAAATCTCACTCCTGTGCAATCAAAAAACACATTAACTAGTTATCACCAGGATAAATCTAAAAACTAAATTTGTATTACCCATGAAGATAACATAAATCAATTTTTTTTTTGATAATAACCATTTCTACTTAATTTTCGAATTTAAGCCCTTGTGACCAGATTTTATACAGAACTTCTTCCCATTGTTGGGTGCAGAGTATATGAACCTACAAAATGACATAAAAATTGTAAATGACAAAAATATCATCTTTAACATGCTTCATAGTATACATGCATGTATGAGAGAAACTGAGAGATATATCCATGTCAGGATGACAAAATATATGTAATGCCTATTTCCAGGGGCTTGTTATAATTGTTTCTATTAGAGAACCTGATGAAAAGTCATTTTACGGACAAAAAGGAGAAACAATCTTAAAATCATCATGGAATGTGGAATAAAAGAACATTTGATATACCTTTTGTCAAGGTTTCCCCCAAGTGGTACTTCTGTCCTGCTAACTATTGTAAGGGCACTCCTATCCTTGAAGTTAACCTTGTAAATGAAGCAACGATTCATTTAAACAAAATAAATTTCCCATTGGATGCTATAAGATAAAATCCGCGAAAGTTTATAAAATATTATAATTAATACAACCAAAATCCAAGCTCTCTACAGTGGAGCAGTCTTTCAACTCGCTTTCCTTGTTGGACCTGAAATCATGAAACACAAATATTATAATTAATGAAGAAATAAATTAATAAGGAATATCAATATGTATTACAAAAACAATTGAAAAGCAATATACTGAGTGATTGGTTCATCTATTAAAAAAAAAGATGGTTTAAAAGGCATACATATTTAAAACATTATGTCATGAGTTAAACTTAAAAGTACAATTATGTCCAACCCAATTTGATTTTTTTTGGAAATTTGAGGAATAAATAATTCATATGAAAGCTTGACTTGTATCTTGGCAAAACAATTCAGATCTAATCTCACTATCAATCAAAGATTAGACAACATTCATAGTAAAGGTGTGTTTTAACGTGGTAAACTTACCTCAATTGGTTATGTAGTGTTCTTTCCTATGAATAACAAGAAGTAAAATATACAAGATTAATCATAAAAAGTCACATTATATGTATTTCATCATCCGATCCCAATGTTCCTATCTCCAGCCATCTCCACCATAAATCAACCATCACAAAAAAAAAAAAAAAACAAAAAAAACAAAAAAAAAAACTTAGGATTTTGCTTATTGAGACAAAGATCCGAGAGAATGACAATATTAGAGAAATTAAACATTAGAAACATTAACCGATCCAAGAAGTTACAAATAAACCTTTGATGATATATTCTCTATGGACAACACAGAAGAAATGAACTACAAATCTACGTATTTAACAAAAAAGCACAAAAAATCGAGAGAAAGGTGGTGTATACGAAAATGGTTTTGGGAGGGAGAGCAGACGATGAGTGTTTGAATGTTTATGGTTGTGATGGTGGAACACGGTAAGATCAACCAGGGGTGGAGGTTGGCGAACCGGTGATGTAGTGGTCGTTGTTTGGTGGTATTCTAGGGTTGTTTGTGTTGATGAACGAAGGAAGGAGGAGTAGGGTGGGTTTCTTTTGGTCATGATCAAGGATTTAGAGAACATTCAGTGTGTAGATGATTACAATAGGGTTTTGAGGGATCTGGGGATTTAGAGAATCTTTAAACCTGATGGAAAAGAGGTAAAGTAGAGGTAATCTCCACCTAAGAAAACTTGACCTCGTGCATCTTTCCACCTTCATAGAGATTTCGTCATGGATTCAAGAAACAAAAACCAAAACATAACCTTACTTTAAAACATAATCAACTTACATTCTGAGATTTTGAGTAAAAAACAATATTTGACTTGGGGGAAAGTATTTACCTATTTTCTCAATCGATGGCAGTGGACAACAAAAAAGAAAGCTTGACAGTTAAAACGATTTAGCATGAAGGAGGTTGTAGAGAAAAGGATGGGAGATAATAGGGGAAGGGAACCGATACATGGACCGGGCCGGAAAGTTTGGGATTTCAAATTTGAATCCCACAGTACCTTATGCTTCCCATATAAAAAGGGAGGTGAGGTTGACTCAATCAAAGTATAGAAAGATCGGGTAAGAGATATATGCATAGGACAATTGTACTTTTAGTTTAAAGAGGTAGATTCTTAAGATTATATATATATATATATATATATATATATATATATATATATATATATATATATATATATACTTTTTTTTTAATGTCTTAGATTTAGCAAATGATGATTTTAGTACGTTATTTTTAAAAAATATTATGTAGAAAAAAAGTTCTCAAGTTCTTAGTATTTTGTGGTTATCTCTGTAACTCATCTCTCTCTCTCTCTCTCTCTCTCTCTCTCTCTCTCTATATATATATATATATATATATATATATATATATATATATATATATATATATATATATATAGATGGAAAAGTTCAATAGAGAACCATAATTATTGATTCTTCAAGGAATCAAATCTTTTTTTCAATTTCTAGAGCTTATTCTTTATCGAAAAAAAATCTAAAAATATCTAAATTCATATATTAACATTGTGAATGTGAAAAGTATTTTTCGGATTTACCGTGTGAATCCGGTTTCACATTGTGAATTTTCAAAGATTCACATTGTGAATTTGACGTAAAAAAAATCGAATTTGATATCACTGGAAAAAGGATAAAAAGTTATGAATTTCTGTATTTTTAGTTTTTTTTTTTTTTTTTTTTGATAAAAAATAAGTTCTAAAAGTTGAAAAAAGATTGGTTCCTTGGTTCATTGGTTAATTATGGTTCTCTATTGAACCTCACCATATATATATATATATATATATATATATATATATATATATATATATATATATATATATATATATGTTCAAATATTTTTAACAACTATTGTGTGCATAAATGCACCAATAGGAATTTAGGAAATAATAAAATAAAAAAAAAATAAATAAGGGTGATTTAGTAATTTGATATATAAATTCTATAAATATTTCCTATAATCATGCTAGTCAAATTGACTTTTAACCTAATTTATCCCCATTTTTATTTACAGTCGTTCTTATTCCCTCACTTCATTCGTGTGTGTATGTATGTGGTCGAACACATTCATCATCATCGACAAACACATGTTGCCGCTTCTTCCTCCTGTTTCTCCACCGTCGGCTCCATAATCAATCGATGTCACCGGTGCTTACAGTGAGAATTTGCTTGTGATTTGTATAATCGGTGGACCCAATTCGAATGATTATGGGACAAATCAGATTCTTCATCATACAATTGGGTTGCCGGATTTTACACAAGAAATGCAGTGTTTTCAAAATGTCACTTGTGCTCAGGTATGTTGCTTTTAATTTCCAAGGCTTTTGTATTTCATCGATTTTGAAATTAAGTAACAATGATTTTTATTTGTTCTTGTTATATGAATATTAATGGATTTATGATGAATGAAACAACAGGCAATAGTGAATAACTTGGAAGATGTACATGAACAAATTGACACTGCAATTTCAACTGCGTTGAAAGAAAGCAAACAGTGTACATCAGTATAAGTTGTAATCTGCCTAGTATTCCTCATCCTACATTTGTCAAAGAACCCGTTCCTTATTTTCATCCATCAATGTAAGTCGTATGAGTTATGATCCATTAACATATTTGGAATTTTTGTTTACAAACAATAACATTCTGTCATGCCCTCCATGTGTTCGATAAAATGACTCAATGAAAAAATAGTTAAAAATCTTTAATGTTTTTACTTCACTTTGTTCCTTATTCTTTTCAGAACTATATAACTTAATTTAGATTGGGTTGGATGCCCTTTTCATAACAATAGGTTGATGCTAGTTCCTTATTCTGTCAGAATTTACAGTTAAATAGATTAAGCATATCGAGAAGAAACACAAGGAACCCGAAGAATGCTAGTTCCTTATTCTGTCAGAATAGGTTGATGCTAGTTCGTTATTCTTGATAATACAAATTCTTTACGAATATTCTTGCAGAATAGTTTATTTTGTAAGAATATTATTGTTGTATTCTGATAGAATTGTAGTTAATTATTTGTATGTTTAATGTGCAGTTGTTACAAGTGTATCACTACAAATTTTGGCAATGAATTTCTGGTAGAAATGGCTTCATGGATGGCTTAAAGACCTGATGGGAAAGGGTTGAAGAATGAATTAAAGAATGATCACACTCATTGTTTAAGAATGTTGTTATTTTTTAAGAATTATAGTTGTTATTCTTTCAGAATGTTTGTTATTATTCAATGAATCACAATCATACAATGTAATTATTTGGTATATTATTAGTTCAATAATCGATTTTGTGTAGTCTTTCAAAATGTATTTACTAGTTTATGGTTGGCATTCTGTCATTCTGACAGAATCAAATCAAAAAATGTATTTACTAGTTTATGGTTAAAATTCTATCATTTTGACAGAATAAAATCGGATTTTTAATTTTAAATTAATTTAAAATATTCAGATTTTTAAAAATAAAGGAATTAATTACCCCTAAAAATCCGAAAATTTCCTTTTTTAATATAGGTTAATTGACTAAAATGCCCTTATGCTCAAATTTGTGTGATTATATGATACATATTATCCTATTCTACTATCATAGACCCTCATATCATGACCTTTGATTATATTTCATCCACTGGTCCAGATCTGAGCATTCTGACACACAATAGTTACTAGAAACAAAATAACCTAACCCTATATATATACTAGGCGAATGTTCGCGCATTGCGCAGTGGGATAATTATGTAGTTTAATATGGTTATATATGGTTTAATGTATTGTGAATAAGTCATACATAAAACTTGTATGTGATTAAATAGCATGTATATTTTTTGATTTACAGATTTTTTATCATAATAAATAATGAAAATTTTTACTATTAGTTTAAAATTTTAAATGTAATTTTTATGTACACATTAGTATCTAATGTAATTAGTTGATGATTGATTAGATATGGATTCTCATTTGTGGTCGTCTATTTATGTTGAACCTCATAAAAATACATATTTAACGACTTTTGTTAGTTTTACTATTGAATAGAAAATGGTGTCGTATTTTAAGTAAATATAAAAATCTCATTCTCGATCTATTTTAAGATAGTGACATATTTTAAGTTAATATAAAAAATCATATTCTATAACTAATGAAAAGAAAATACCGAGCCAAATTTTTTAACTATAATAAAGTTGATTCCAATTAAAAAGTGTTTAATCGAAGATAATATCATTCAATAAACATCATAAGATATTACGTTATATTCAAATTACAGACATCATTTTTGTAAGAGTCATTCAAAATATATGAGACTATAGTGTCTAATACAACAATGTAATAACCAAATGACCCTAACATATTTTAAATGAAATATAATTATAATATATTATCTATGCAACTAAATTTCTGCACAACATGTGGGATTCGTCTACTAAATGGTATTCTTCTAATATATTATATTATAGTATAAACATTGTATTTGGAAAACCACTTTGAGTTATATTGTAGTTTATAGCATTAAATTTGTGTGAGTTATATTGTAGTTTATAGCATTAAATTTGTGATGGGCTGTATTTGACACACATTTGTGTATTTATACCTATATTATATATTTAAAACAAATCTTATATAAACATCCAACATAAATATTCATCTTTAAGTTTTCTTTATTCGCCACGTAAACAAACTTTTGTTATAAAGCCAAAAATGGAATAAAAGACACTTAATTGTATGATCATGATATATTGTATTTTGATTGGGGTTTGTACAAAACATGCATGAGCATATATTATTAATTTATCTCTTGATTTGGGCAATTCGAATAAGATAGCTTCAAATCCAACGTATCAAACGGAATACCCATTTACTAAAGTCTAAGACCCAAAAACTCAAACATGTTCTAATACCATACAAATGCATGAGGTTTTAGCAAATTATTATCTCATATGAATTACCATTGATATATGTGTGATTAATTATTAAGAAGGTGAAAATGTTTGGGGGTTTCAAATGCATGAGGTTTTAGCAAATTATTATGGGGGGTTTCAAATGCATGACAATCAAGGAAAAATTCAAGCTTTATAAGTATATATATATATATATATATATATATATATATATATATATATATATATATATATATATATATATATATATTTGTGTGTGATTTCAATATTATATTATAATGTTATACGTATGTGATTAGAAATAGAAATTTTGTTATGTAATTACCACTTACAACCTACAAATAGAGATCCATTAATGATATTGTTTTTATTATTTATGTTATATGAATTAGATTATCATGAAATTCAGATATTTAAAAGATGTTATGGTGATGATTTTTTTTTTATATAATATTTGTTAGACATTAAACTTGTTGATAGTGTAAGAAAATAGAACTGTTAAAAATTCCAAATCATTTTTTAGATGAAATTGCAATTGGGTTTTAGGTAATGAAAATTCCAATAAGTAAAAATTTAACCTATTAAAGATCATAAATATGATATCCGGTACCCGTCAATATTCCTACAGGCCCAATGGTTATTTATTAATCGGGAACCTAAATATGATAATCCACCTTTTTGTGCAATACCCTTAACAGGCGAGTTTTTTGTCTTTCAATTCAACCATCATCATGACACATGCTCTCATAAACTCATCGACAAGCAATTAGCTTTTAATCCTTAGGGTGTTTAACAACGCCCCATGTGATTAGCACTCAATTCGTCAAATTCCTTTTATCGTAGCTTCTTCCCATGCAGGATTCAGGTTGATGACGAAAAGCAGATGATACCGTATAAGAGCTAAGAAGAATGGAGAGAATTGAAACTTTCATTACCTTGTGTCGTGTAAACTCTTAAAACGATGCAAATTACATACATAATACATGTACAAAACATTTCAACGAAAGAAAGCTAACTAACAAACAACCAACTTTCCAACAAACAATAACCACCATAAGTATGACAAATATAAACAATTGAAGCTATCATAATTCTTTGCACATAAAGAATATAAACTTATAAATTTTCAAGTTCCGTTTACAACTCGACAAACTTTTATGCAGATGCAACACTAGTGACTATTATTCCACCCCCGAAAAAGAATAAATCATAACATGCCATCTACAACATTCTACATATATATAACTAATTTCACAAATTCAAAGTGTTTTTCTACTGTGTTTTAGATACATAGCTTTACCTCAATACGAAACCATATTGCATATTAAACGGATTTCAGCCCCTTTTTTTTTATCGCTTTTGGAAGACAAACGATTTGATAGCGAAAGCAAAGACAACAGCAAACAAGAAGCAGAAGCCAAACACCATAAAAACCGCAACCCCAAGGAACTCATGTTTGTAACCAAACACAACATTCAGTAACTGTTTTATAGGCATAGATTGCACTCCATCTGATAACTTCACAGGATTATCTAAATCACCATATTGGGATACAACTAACCCATAAAGAGTCCATGCGATTGGGTTCGCCCAGTAATACCATCTCCACCATATCGGAATTCTCTGCAAAATCATAACATATCATGTAATTTATAAAATTAAAATAAATAAATTAATAAATTACCTTATGGGGGATCATGAATCCACTGAAGAGGTTCCAGAACATGTAAAAAGGAGCAGCAATAATGGCAGCGACATTGTGATTAGGTGTCATAGCAGTTGTCATCATTCCATAAAAGGTGAAGTAAAGCATTGTGAGGTACATAAAGTACATGTACCATATGAATTTCCACGTGGACCATTCAAATGCAGCCAGCGAGTAGAATATGGTACTGTAAATTACCGCTTGTGCCAACACGTATGGAAACTCAATCGCACCCTATAAATAAAGTACATATATTTATTTACCACATTATAAAATAAAAAAATAAATGTAAATGCGACTGATCACCTGAGCAAAAGCGAAGGGTAGTGGCGAATACATTCCGGCAGCCCTCTCTCGATATGAAACGAATCTTTCAACAGAAACAACGGGTTGGACAGCGGTGGCGTTGGTGATTCCGATGAAAAGTACAGCTAAATACATGGATCCCATTGCGTTAAAAAGATCTTGTTGGGTCTCCCTAAAAAAAGATAATAAATTAATGATGTTTAAAAAGTAGTGAATTGATAATTAGTTAGTTAGTTTACCTTTTTGAACCAAATTTCCAACAGATTGTTCCGAGCATTAGTGAGATGATGGAGGTGTAGAAAAAGCGAACAGCAGTGTATTGTGGGTTTCGCCAATAAGAAAGGTATTGTTTCCAAAAACAAGTTGCAAATTGATCTGTGTATGATCGCGAGTATTTGCTTGGGAAATGCAATTCTTTTGAATCGTTTCTTGGTTTCTTTAGCCTTTCCACTAAATCTCTGTTGCGTCTGCAAGGGGTAATAAATAATATATTTCTCATCATCATTTTGTTGATTTAGCCACTTAACTATTTCATATAATATTACACTTTTATCAGAAACAAAGTAAAAAAAAAAAGAAAACATACATAAATAATTTGGACTGCCGATAAACTTGAGCAAAGTCTATACCCAAACGAGCTTCTTCTGCTAGTGAAGTAACTTCCAACATCCATGTTGCAGGATTATGTCCAGCTTTAATCTTCCTGACACCTTCAATTGCCTACACATCATATCATATATATATTTAATTACCTACCCCAGTTGAATTAATGAAAAATAAATAAAAATAAAACCAAACCTCAAAATACTCCACAAGTTTGCATGATCTAGGCCCAAGTGGACCCGCATAAATAAGTTGCCCTCCACGCTTCATAAACAAGAGCTGCATTTCAAATTTAACAAATAAGTTTTTTTTTTCCTGCCAGCTAGGCCCACACTAAATCAGGTACACGGTGGCCCACTAGATGACTGACAGTATAGATTTTATTTACGGAAGGAAGTGAAGAACCTCGTCAAATGCTTCGAAAATGTCGATGCTGGGTTGGTGTATGGTGCAGACGATTGTGCGCCCGGTGTTAACAATGTTCCTGACTGTCCTCATGACTATAGCTGCTGACCTGGCATCGAGTCCTGATGTGGGTTCATCCATGAATACTATTGAAGGATTGGCTACTAACTCAACAGCTATAGTCAAACGTTTTCTTTGCTCTGTTGATAACCCATCAACACCAGGGAGACCAACTAAGGCGCCTTTTAAGGGTGTCAGTTCAACAAGTTCCATCACCTCCTCAACAAAAACCTATGAAAGAAGGCACAACAATCCTGTTATGTCTGTAAGGGTTAAATGGTAGGAAATACCAACCTATTTTCTTTAGGGTTTTTATTATATAACTCAACTTCTTTATATTAGATCGTTGTATTTTGGGAAATCCACCCGATTATAGGAATGTTATTTGCTATAAACGGATGGATTTTTCGAAAAAGGAAAAAAAAAACGGAAGTACATTGTTATGTCTTGTATTTGGCTCAATTGATAAAAAAAAAGTATACCTTTTGTGTTTTGATGTCAACATCTGAAGGTAAACGAAGCCAAGCAGAGAAGAGAAGTGATTCTACAACTGTCAAACAAGGTGAATGAATATCGTTTTGTTCACAGTAACCAGATATTCTAGCAAAAGTCTCTTGTGACTTTGGGTAGCCAGAAATATGGATGCTTCCCTCTATTACTCCACCAGTTTTTCTTCCAGCAAGGACATCCATCAGTGTGGTCTTACCGGCCCCACTTACTCCGACCAATGCGGTAAGGACACCTGGCCTAAATGCTCCGGTGACATTCACCAATAACTGCAATCGATCTTCTATAACCCCTTCTTGCTTCAATTCCTATATAAGTAATCACATGATGTTAAATTGTTAAGTCTTTCATATAAAAAAAAAAAAATAAAGTATGAAATTTACAAACCAGAGGGATATCAACGTAGTAATTGATATTGCTGAATGCCATGGAAAGTGGCTGAAAGGGTAGAACCATGCCTCTTTGATTTATATTCTTTCCTGTAAATGATATTTTTACATTTTTTTATTGATCGGATTATATGTACATAATAATTGATTAAGGAAGAGTTTGGATCATGAAGCAATGGGTACCCGTGAAAGAGCCTGAATGCTCCAAAAACTCTCTGAGTTGAATGACAACACTTTCACTATTCTTCTTTCCATCTTTGTCCTTGGGGTCTTCTTCTGAAACAATGGCTTGGCTCCTTCCCAAGGCTATAAGTTTGAAATTTATCAATAAACAAGAAATGTAAAAGAAAAAAAGAAAAGTTATATAGAGAGGAGAGATGGCTTACGATTAAGGTAAGATAGGAAGAAAGTGAAAAGAACATTGAATAAAATTGTGTATCCAAGCAAAGCACCAAGACCAATCCAATACCAATAACTCTGAGGGAATATACTGCGTGCTTTCAACAACTTCTCACCTAATGTCATCATTGATTGGTTATCTCTCTGCATGAACAAAGCTAAGATTGTAAAACAAATTGCTTAAATCAATAGAAAAATACAAGTAGGTTGTTATTGTCTGTAAAAAACATAAAGTATGTTATCTCTTAGAAATGATAGAGTGATAAAAGGTGAAAGAGAGATTATTACTTTAGCCCAAGAGTGGCCAAGAAATTCATTCACAGATGCTGCTTCTTGAGCATACATCAAAGGAGAAATCCAAAAACCCCAAATCCACCAACTCGGTATACTATCTGTTACAAGGTGAGAAGAAAAGAAAAGGTTACAACTTAAAAGAACACAAATTAGCATTAAAATAAAAAAAAGATCCAAATTTACCTCTTGAAATCACATATCCACCAAGAGCCATAACAATCAACATTGCAAAAGATCCAAATGTGTTAGCCACAATCATATTACGCCCCAAGGATCCCATCAAACGGAAAAGACTAATGGACATTTGGTGAAGGAAGAAAAAAAGCAGAAACTGCTTTAAAAACCTGAACATTTATTTATAAGAAATTAAGAATCAGCATGGTTTGACCTTGTGTTGACCATCAAAAAAATTATAAAATGTACCTGACAATATTCGGATCAAGCCCAACCACATAGTATGTAACCACCACCCAGATACCAGACTCTATGAGTGAAGTTGGGATACTCAAAATCCAAGAAGGAAGTGTATAAACCCAACAAGGGTAAAAGTGTAAATCCCTATGCTTGTAGATCACCGGAAGCTTGGCTACTAACATTGACACTTCTGTGAACCCATTGAAGAGAAGAATCACCATAGAAAAATAAAGTTCTCCAAGATATAAACCTCCATCATCAACCGTTCTATGATGCAAAGTTGTCCGGAAGAAAACACTCATTGTGGTGATTGCAACAAATATAAGCTGCAAAAACAGTAGATCATGTTTTCATTGAACTTAAGAATTCAATAATAAAATTTCTGTTTGATAAAATTTGAGAGTTGTATTACCTGAACGAATTTAAACACGTAGATGAATGAATTTTTTTGCATGAGTAACAACTGCCAATTAAAACTTGTCTTGAGAAGTTCGCTTCTTTTGACACCATAACGAGAAGTCGACAAGGCTGCTGGATGATTGTATTTCTTATCAAATGGAACAGAGAGTTCTTCAACTAAATTCTTTCCCACTCGATATGAACGAAAAGCTTCTGCAAACTTTTTAACAGGTATGTAGCTATAAGATCGATCAGGAGCAGACCAATATTGTTCTTGATCTTTTTCAGAAACAACCTGTGTCATATAGAATTCAATGAAATAGAATTACTGATAATTCGTTCACTTCATAACTTTTGAGATTATTTGGCAAAAATAAAGTAGTTATCCACCGGAAAGAGAAAAAGCAGAATAGGTTTTCATGCCTATAAAAAAAGTCCAAAGCTTTGGTTTCAAAGTACCACAAGTTCCCCAATCAAATACACTTCAAGTATATGGTTCTTTTCTATAGTGTAGAAAAGTGAGTTAAATCTTTGGAGAGTGTGGATGTAATCAGGGGGTTAGATTGAGAGATTAGTCTATGTGATTGTAACAAATTATCATATAGTGATTTTTTTTCTCTCTAGTTTTGGAGTTATCCACGTATATTCTTGTGTTCAAGTTTCTTTATTATTTTTCGTTGGGAATCTCTGAGAACATGATCTCACCACATAACAATGTAACAACTTACTTCTTGAAGGAAGTCTGCAACATTCTTCCTTTGTGGGCATTGAAATCCCATAAACGAAAAGAAATCAAGAGCAGTATTCCGTGGGCCTTGGTAAACTATATGGCCCTCACATATGAGGATAATATCGTCAAATAAATTATAAGTCTCTGGAGCAGGTTGAAGAAGAGAAATCAATGTGGTCCCATCAAGTGCACGAGTTGAATGTCTGAGATACTTGATTATTTGGTATGTGGTTGAACTATCAAGACCATTTGATATTTCATCCATCAGAAGAACTCTAGAGGGACCCGCCAATAATTCGCCTGTTGTTAGTCGTTTCTTTTGTCCCCCAGAGATCCCTCTCAGCATTTCATCTCCAACCAATGTGTCCGCACATGTATCCAATCCTAGAATCTTTTTCAAATTAAATTTATTAGTTAACACAATATGTTTCAAGAAAACAATCAATCACGATAGAATAAATACCAAATACCTTTAAAATGTACTCCACAACAAGACTTGTTTCATGTCCACCTAAAGCCAATGCCTAGAAAACGAAAAAAAAAAAAAAAAAAAAAAATCATTAGTTAAACCACAATGAATCCAAATAATGAAAGCCTGATACCTTCATGAATATATCAAGATCTTCATCAGGTCTTATTCCAGCAATCTTTTCTCTTCTTGTAAGTTCCATTAGCATATCTACCATTAAAACCTATCATTCAGCTTTTTTGTACTCAAAGAAACATATATATAAAAAAAATACAAAATAAAAGAACTTACCATATTTAAATCCAACACCTTGACAACGTGCAGATAAGTCAAGTGTTTCCCTAACTGTCATCTCTGCAACATGCCAATCTTGTTGACTGACATAAGCTGATGTTCTTTGAGGAACAAACTCCTTTAAACCATGCCCATTGTAGGTGATTTTTCCTGACATCTTTGACATAATCAATGTGTAAAGACAGGGATTCAGTAAAAAATATATAGAATCATAAAAGCATAACAAACTTTTTTTTTCTTCAGAAAACAGCATTGTTTTAAAAAAGGATTAAAGTCATAAATGGATAAACAACTATACTTTAATTCACAAAACACCATTTTTTTTTCTTAAAAGTACTATCAGAAGGTAAGCAACCGGAACCATTTTATTGGTTTTTAATGGTATTTTGTGAACCAAAACAAATAGTGTGTTATCATTTATGACATTAAACTTTAAAAAATTTAAAAATTAAATGTCCATAGCAATTAACATACCTTCAAATGATGTCCAAGGCGTCCAGCCAAGGCTAACATGAGAGTTGTCTTTCCAGAGCTTGGAGGACCAAGAAGAAGGGTCATTCTGTAATTATAACATCATCCATCATTAATTGTATTAATTGTTTTTTTTTTACTAGAATAATATATATATATATATATATATATATATATATACATATATATATATATATATATATATATATATATATATATATATATATATATATATATATATATATATATAGTTTTGTCTTGATGTTGCACCTTGAAGGTCTAATTATTCCGCTGACATCATCCAAAATTGTAAGTTTTCTTCGTTTCCCTTTGTATATCTTCAATTGCCTTAAGAATGCCTGTTTGAGATTTTGAGAAGGGTAACCATAAGTCCATAACCAATAAGCATTTTCAAGTGCTTTTTTTTATTGACGAAGATATAAGTTTAAAAAATGATTTTTTTTTTTTCTGTAAGTAACATACCTCGGTCATGTTAACAATGAAATTTGTAATTGTTGGTAATGCTCTACTACCAACATGAACATAGGTTTCTACATTCAAGTTCTGAAATCTGATTTCAATCTTTGGAAATTCCAAATCTACCCTGCAATTTGAGTAAAAGAAAACTTTAAAAAGCGTACAACTGAATGGGTTTTGGAATCTATCTTGAAATTAAACGGAAAATTCAGAAAAATAATTTGATTTGTATATAACAATGACCACATCATTTGGACTTATTCCCATTTATTATTAGTATTTTTTTTTTTGTAATATCATAATTAGTGTTGATTCTGAATATTACGAAAGCTATGATGGGAAACCTATGATAAAGACACTTTTCTAATTTACTACAATAAACCTCTCGATTCAAAAATGATTGTTAACATTAACACCAACCTAATCTTGATTTTAAAGAACCGATATATAAAATTAACAGCCGAACAATGACCTAGAAAAAATAAATTATTGCACCTACAACTCTTTATTTCTCTTCAAAACCAGAATTTTAGCCTTTGTTTTAATTTTATAAAAAGCATCGATTTCCTTTAGCTACACAAATTAATATTTTAAAAAATAAATAAATAAATTTTCATGTATGCTTTAAATTTTTTTGGAAGATAATTATAGTTTCGATTGAAAATAATCGGCTTGATAGATTGTAAAAAGTTTAGCGGTTCCGTGTTCAAACTTTTCGCTTCATCGGCACCGAGCTAAAAGCAGTAAGCAAAGCCACAAAAAGACGAGAAAAACGTCAAAAAGTAGAAGAAATTTTTAAATTATAATTTAAAAAAAAGGAAAATTCATATTACGCATCAAATCGCCGCCGCATTCGATCGAAGAACCGCTTCCAGTCGTCATCGGCGGAATTCAACAACCGATCTAACACCACCTTCAGCTCCTCCACTTCAAGCTTATTAACTTCAACTTCCTTCGAATCTCCAACGATATTCTTAAATATACCCTTCCGAACTCGATTATAAGTTGGCAATCTCTCGATAGCCGCCCATCGTAACGCCTCCTCGTCGTCTCCGTCTTCCCGGAATGACGACGATCTCGCTGATAAATTCTCCGCCGAATTCCACATTGTTTACAACACGGCTCTAAATTCAAGCGAAAAGAAAAACCCTAGATTTGAGGGTAAACCTGATCAAGTAGATAAGGTCACAAAGAAAATTAGCTTGTAATGGTACTCTACAATGTATATAGATGATACATTTACATTTGGACTGGTGGTTGAGCTCAGCATTAATGGCGGGCTTTCTGCCTTTCTCTCTCTCTAACTTTTTTAAGCAAAACGTTATTTGTACACTAAAATATTGGACCCTTGCCCTTTCTTGGCCAGCATACATATTAGTTGTTTCTTTATTTTTTAGAGGTTATATACTATTTTAGGACTAAAATACTTTTAAATCAGCGGTATAATATCAAGTATTGTTTTTTTTTTTTTAGGTTAAAGGGTTTAATTTTATGACATAGTGGAATTTAAAGAGTAGTTTATGAATATACTATTAGATTTGTAGTTAAAAAAAAAAAAAAAAAAAAAAAAAAAACCTATTTTAGATGGATTTGTATATTTTTAGTAAATTATTTTTTATATAATATATACAAATATATTTGTTTTGGATTATATTTCATCTAAATCGTAATGTAATTTTTATATTTTTTTTATCTTTTATAGTGATTTATTTTTTATTATTTTTTAAAATTAAAATATATCATAGTTTAATGATCAAACATATCATTATATTATAGTTTTCGAATATATTATATTTACCGTTCCAAAGAAAAAATATACTATTTTAGAGGGATTTGTACATTTTTAGTAAATTATTTTCTATATAATATATATAAATATATTTGTTGTGGATTATATTTCATCTAAACGTAATGTAATTTTTATTCTTTTTTATCTTTTATTGTGATTTGTTTTTTATTATTTTCTAAAATTAAAATATATCATAGTTTAATAATCAAACATATCATAATTACTTTTCCGTCACAACTAGGTGAGGATGGTCAAACTGGTTCAAAAAATCGGTTTTAGACTGATGGGATTGGCAATAGCGCCGGGGGAATTACACTTTCCCATGGTAGGTTGGGGCTTTGGATTCAACACGGTTAAAAAACTTGTGATTCCTCTCCAACGGTTCTAATTTTAAAAAAAAAAAATTGTTTTTTCTATTATAAATACTATTATCTACCAATTTAAAACCATATCTTTTTTTCTTTCAATTCCATTTCATTCTCCTATACTTTTTTTTTTCAATTTCATTCCATTTTACTCTATTTTTCTTTACATTTCAATTCAAAATTTGAAAATATATGTCATTTCTAGATTAGTTGTATCTACATAATGGTTTGAAAATCGAAGAAGTAGTGTTAGCTCAAGCATGCATTGACACTTTCGATAATAGGCATCTGAATCAACATAGGTCGTCATATTTTTGACGGTCAATTCTAGATCATTTTAAACAACAGCTTGAGGATTCAGATCGTTCAACCAATCAATCTTTTTCAAAGTGGAAAGATATGCAGAGAAAGTGAAAGAGTTTAAGTTTTACCCACAAGATGAATCTCCGTCTGTGAGCCCGAAGTTTCCGACAAAGAAGTTTTAAACGCAACAAAAAAATAAATATCACGAACACCATAAAATAAAAGAGTTTTTGCACAAGACGGTGGGAAATATTGTAAAAACCGTCATTCTTTTTTAGAAATTAAGTATTTCTTTTAGTTTCCGTTTGTCGCTCCTTTTATTGTAGTGTGGTTTTATTTAATATTATTGTAATCTGATTTTTAATTAAATGTTGTTTAATATTTTTTTGGTTTTAAATTAGTATATGTTTGTTTTAAAGATTAAAAATTTATAAAAATGTTATGGTGTATTTATTTTTGTATTTTCTGTTTTAATTTAATTAAAAATAATGATGTTGTAAGCTGATTGGAAAAAAATTTAATGTTTTGTGAGTTGGAAATGAATCTAAAGATGGAAGAAATATAAGAAACAAATATTTATATATAACTGATGTGTAATGAATTGAATAGTTTTCATTAGTACCACCCTTATGCATATTTTTGTTATAATACAAACAAATTTAGGGACTATTTGGAATTTGGAAATATCACCTTGTATTTTATAAAAATAAATTAATGACATGTTAGTATATTCTTAATATTGAAAAAAAAAAAAAAAAAAAAAAAAAAAAAAAAAAAAACTCCTAATTAGATATTAGCCAAGTAGGTTAGCGTCAACTTATTTTTTTACAAACTTTTATTATTTACTTTTCAAAAATACACAAATTAAAGATAAAAAAAAAAATCATTTGAAAATACGAGTTTTAAAAAAAATTAAACAAAAGCGCTAATAAGAAAACTACTTCAAACAATTTTTTAAAGTTTTTAAATTTTTAATTTTATATAACTTTTTACATCTTCAAAAAAGTTACAATTATATTTATCAAAAAATTTACACTATAATTATAATTTTCAAATGTCAATTACTATCTATTTGATTAACGTATCGTTATTATGATTTTTAGTTGATATTGTATTTTTTTTTAGGAAGCATGTTAATTTGTGTCTAATTTACAAAAATAATATTTTATAGAAATTATTGATAGTTTTTATATATTTTTTATTATATTATATTATATTATAGGGATAATATAAAAAATATCACATGATTTTGGTAGATATATCGGATTACAAATAATATATTTATATTTTTTTTTTCATCTATACAAAACACTTTATATAAAGTCTCTCTACCACTAAAATCTAAAATGTCTAATATTATCAAGATTTCAACTAACGATACATTGGTATGCCATTATATCATATTTATTTAGATTTTTCTATGTTTATTTAATATTTTAAGATTTAAGTAAAAATCGAAACTCTTTCTCAAAATTTCATAACAAGCTTTTTCTATCCGCAAGGCTTAGTCCGAAAAACGAAATTTGAAATCAACTTTTTTTTTTTTCGAAAAAAAAAAGATATTTTTGATGTGAGATAAAATTAATGTGAAACGAATTGGATTTTAATCTGAGATGCCTCATTACCCCATTACATACATGAACGTTTTTCTAAATGACACAAAATTAGTTATAATAAGATAACTTTTTATTTCTAACAATCATTTTTGTAAGGCCAAATTTTATGAAAGTGATTGTAGTTTGAATTCTTAATCATGTATTCTTGAAAAGTAAATAATTTTGCACCGGCTTTTTTTTATTCATATTCTGTTGCCTCTTTTATATTGAATAATTTTAAAAGCAAATATGACCTCTTTCATATCCTGTTGCCTCTTTTAACGAATCAAGTTTATTGTTCACTCTCTCATTACATGTTATACTATTATTCTAAAAACAAGTATGACTTCTCGGCCTTTAAAATTGAATTGTGATATATCCATAAATAATTCTTGTTAAAAAGAAACACAATAGGAAACAATTCAGTACAAAACAAAGTTAATATATTAAGAAGGTTAAAAATTGAGTCATTTTTTATATTTTTCAATGACCGCCCTATTTTAAAGCTAAAAAGCATGACTTCTAGACCTGCAAATTATGGGGTGTGATCATGGTTGTAGAACGCGCTATTCGGTATATGTTTGACCGATTGTCGAGTAGCGAGTACTCAGAAAATACTCGGATTCGGTAATTCATGTAGAAATATTTTTAGGGAAATTATATATGTCAAAACCAAAAGTTGATTAAAATATAGCAAAATTAAATACATTTGAATACACAAAAAATGAAAAACACACAATGGTCTCGCTTTGTGAATAATTACTGATAATTTAAGATATATATGTAGTAATAATCGCATGTGTGTATTGAATAATAAATCCTTAAATATGTTATACAGTAGGTGTGAGACTCATGTGTTACATGAGTTTATTTAAAAGAAAAATTAAATATATAATTCTAAACATTTGAAAATTTTGAATTTATTAGAAAACTAAAAAAAAATATTGAATTATCAAAATTAAAGTGTTTTTTTTTTCCTTTTAAATTTAAACAAATAAATAAAAGAAACTAATAAGACTTTATATTAGTAATTTTGAAATTACAAGAAAATCCATTAATGGAATTGATATGCATTTATTATTATTTATTACATTTAAATACTATGTGAGATTTACAAAACCATAAAATGATATGTGGAAAAAAAATAAAAATAATAAGAAAATGTCATGTGGCATAATGCATTAGAAAATGATAAATAGCAAAATCATTCTTATTTATTAAGGAATATATTAATCACTGCGTTGGCCGAGTTTTATAACATTGTTCACTTCAGTAAGGGGTCGATCAGAAAGTACTAGGATTCTATAACTCGCATCGGTAAGGGGTCGAGTAGGGAGTACCCGGTCGATTATTCGGCCAACTCGACGAGTTTTACAACACTTAATGTCATATGTTCATTGAAAGCCATGTTACAAAGAGCACAATGTAAACAAAAGCTCCAACTCAAACGGACTTGGACTTGGTATCACAGAATTATGAAGATTCAAAGTTAGGAAAAAAAAACAAGATTTTTGTAGTCTACATTTTTGCAATTCATTGCAATTTTTGGAATCCAAAATTTCCAAAATGTCATCTTTTTAGCACAAATAAAATTGTAGGCCATCCAGGTGGCCTGCGAAAATGATGATTATTTTGGACATTTTTTTGTTTTTTAATTATTTTCTAAAAAAACTTTAAATGGATTAGCTATTATAATAATTTCCTCTAAATTACTACCTCCATCTCATATTTATTAGTCAGTTTTAACTTTTGAAGTCTTTATTCCTCAACTTTAACATTAGATATTTTTGTTTTTGATATATAATACTTAATGAAAAATATATGAATGAATTATGTTTTACATATTTTTTTCATTGTTATAACTTTATCAAATAATATATAATACAAATAAAAATATTTAAGATCAAAACTAAAGACTAAAAACTTTAAAAGTAAAAAATAGACAATAAAAATGAGACATGGAGAATAATAACTACCATAAGTATATCTCAAAAATACACAATAACTTATACCCAATGGAATAAATGTAATATTTATGTTGGGAAAATGATGCAATTGTTTAATTTAGTTTAAATATAAACATTCATGATAAGCGGTCGAAATTAAATTGTATCTTTTCATGATATTTTTATTTATAAAATTGATTTTGTTAGGGTGTATAATTCTCCTTGGATGTTGTTAACACGTTGTCGCGAGCATATTAAGCAAATAACATATCACTACTGGTTGTACTACTAATATAGGACAGGGAAGCATGGTCGAATCCTTAGGGACACAGTCAAACGGTCAATATCTTTTTGCATTAGGCACATTCTAGTCAATAAAACAAAAATTATATAAGGGGTTTTGACTTAAATTAAAAATAAAAATTGCAATGAAAATAAACTAAATGAAAATCAATAATATAAACGATTTGAGTTATGTTGCGACTTTCCTAATCATACACTAAGTTCAGATCTAGTTATTTAGAATGCGTTCTATCTAAGCTACTACTGAGAAAAACTAACAAGAACTAGTATAATCTCTTTTACCTAATTAGTTAACCAAAACAATCTCTTTGAATTAACCCTAACTTTTTACTGTTTAATCAAAATATCTCTTAATTAAATCAGAAAAGCAGCTTTATGATCTGTGAATGGTTTATTGATGATAATCGAAAGTTGTTAGAACGAGAGTCGAAAGTTATGAGGATATGGAGTCGAATTTCAAACTTGATAATCAAGAGTGAAGTCTCCAATCGACTTTAATTGAATCGAATGGTCAATGTCGAATGAATGGAATCAAAAATGCATTTGGTAGTTAAAAGCATATGCAACCGAAAGTGTTTTGAGGTCCATAGTCCAAAGCCAAATTGCTTGGAGTCGAAAGTGAATCGAGAGTTTGGAGTCTCGGTTTTTTTTTTTGGTGTTGGTAGTTTCGATTGATTTTGTTGGACTCTTTCACTTTTGGAACGAATTGGGAAGAAGAAGATAGAAATTTTCGTTTATGGTCCCTATACTATCTGTGAAACTTACAGTTTCTACCCAGTTTTGAATCAGGGGTATATTTCTATGAAGTGGGAAGATATTTTGAATATGGTCCCTGAAGTTTATGTGAAAAATGCACTTTATACCCGCTTTCCCAGATGGTAAAGTTTTGCATCTGGAATGAATTTGAAGCTGAATTTTTGCAATTGGTCCCTGAAGTACTTGCAAAAATCATTGTTTGTACCCAATTTTCGAAATTCTTGCAACTCTCACCCAAAAGTCAAAATTTTCACAACTTTTGAATATTTTCCCTTGCCTTTTCGTGATTGATTTTGGTTAAAGAGTTTTCACGGTTTATGAACAATGTGTGTTTATTTTCAAGTCCAGGATGTCAAAGATATGATGTATCTTTTGGCTTTCTCCGATTGAAAACTTTCATTTTTGTCACACATCAAAGGGGAGTTTCGTATGGTTTATTCCTCAGGCGTTTTTCATGCCTTTTTGGCATTTTATAATCATATGTTTATTATAAAAATGGGGAGAAAATTGACATGGGTATTCGAAGCTTTTTAGATATTCTTTTTCAAAGCGGATTTGAAGACCAATGTTACTTCGAAAGGGAGTTGTTCTTGATAGCTTGGTTGTTGTTTAGATATTGAAGTCGGGACATCCAATCCTAACTTTGAGGGGGAGAATGTTAGTGTGCAAAGTTCTCATTGGATGTGATGTATGCTTACCCTCTTATATTGTGTAACGGGTTGAGCTTTTCCAACAAATAGGAAATGAGTAGCTCCTATTTATGTAAGAACCCATACGAGAGATTAGTCTAGTGAGAGAAATATTGCATGGCCCACTTTGTAATACTTTCTAGACTAATGAGAGCTTAAACCGTTTTATTTACTTATTGTGTTCTTGATATTGTTTGATTCACATAATCATTACTATTCCGCATTCGTCATCATAATCTGGTTATTACATATTTATCCATATAAGTACAATAGATTTGTACTTATAGTACAAGTTAGTAAAACATATATTTTATGTGGATGATTTGATTTTTTAAGTAGAAATATCACCTCTCATCAGGAAAACATCATAAGTCAACTTAGGGTGTGTTTACGTCTAAAATATCAAATTTGCATGTTTGATATTCTTTTTAAAATGGTGGACTTGGTCCATGAAACTTTGTTGATTCGGTCCCCTATGCAACATTGAAGGATCGATACAAACTTGGGCAAATATCGGTTATTCCCATTATGCCCTAATCATCACTCCACAGTGTAACACCTGGAATCTAGAAGATCAATTGTGGAATAAATCCCCTTTTCTAAGGAAAACTCGTTGAGTTGATAGTGGGTAACTCGACGTGTTGGAGTCTTTTAGGACACGAGTTTTTATGGACCAACTCGGCGATTTGGTGAAGGAAACTTGACAAGTTGGACGTTGTTTGAGAAACCATAATTTTAGGGTTTTGCACCCTATTTAAACACCTTAAGTCCCATGTGTTGGCCTCATTCCCAGATTATATAGCCCTTAACCCTAATCTCGAAACCCTAGAGCATCCTTGAGTGTTGTGAGCTCATTGTAGATGTGTTTTGGTGTATTTGAAGCTCATTGAAGGAAAAGAAGCTTTGTACAATGTGGTGGTTCAAGTAGGAGCTTTCAGATCTTGATTCTCTACTCCATTTCGAGCACATTTCAGGTGTAAAGTTCTAACCTTGCTTAAGATTTGCTTAGATCTCTTCTTGGGTTATGATTGTATGCTTTTAGCCATGGATGGGTGGTTGTTGGGGAAGTAGAATTCCCACATGATTATTCTTTCAGATCTAAGGTCTATATGAGGTCTTTTGGGATAAAGGTCCTAACTTTATGGGCTTAAGGGCTTCATGCATCCATTAAGTCTGGGCTTTTGAGCTCTTATACTCATGTTTAAGCATAAATATGGAAAATTTACATGGCCATCTAGCTTTATGGGGTCAGATCTGCATTTTGGGTATTGTCTTTGATGATTAAGTGCTTAATGGTTAATCCCTCACTCTTTTAAGTCTAGGGATAGGGTTTGGACCCCTTTAGGTGGATCCTAGGGGTAACATTGGAAACTTTACCCTTCTTGATATCATATTGGTCGAGATATGCATTGTGGAGTCCCTGGAGTCGATAATGTGGACTTAATGTAGTAAGATGTGGGTTTCTAGAAAACTCGGCAAGTTTATGGATAAACTCGGTGAGTTGGCTCGGCTTTTCCTAACTTTACGAATTGTTAGATGAACTCGACAAGTTGAAGGATAAACTCGGTGAGTTGGGTCAACTCAGGCTGTTGACTTTGACTTTCGACATTAGCCTTTGACCAAGATATTTTAAGGGGGTATTTGAGGTAATCAGTTTTGTAATCAAGAAATTATGGGCTTAGGTAAGACCCATATGGGATTGGGCCCAATTTGGAAATTTGAGCCATTAGTGGGCCTTTGTGGATCTTTTTGGTTTTGGGCTTTAGTTTTGGTTCATGTTAGGGTCAGGGGAAAAATGGTCATTTTACCCCAAGTATGGTTGGTGGGCCTTGGAGTGGATTCCAATTGCTAATTGGGTGTCATTTTGATCTAATATTTCGGAGGTGTTGTTCGGGCAGCAACTAAGGATTTCTTTCAGTGTGCTTCTGCATTTGAGGTGAGTCTCCTCACCGTTCTATGGGTCGAAGGCACCATTGCGACCCGTTTGGTTTGTGTATATTAGGAAGACCAAGGGGTGGCCCTAGGCAATCTATATGCGAGAATAGAGTCTGAAATATGGCTGTAAATTGATTAGTAATGGTAGAATTGTATGTTAGTTGTCTTTGTGATGCTTGCATGGAAGACCAGGAGGTGGCTCCTGGCACTTGTATGTAATACCTAGGGTTATGTCCCTGGGCCTGGCAAGGAAGACCACGAGGCGGCTCGTGGCATAATGGCAAGACTATGGTTGGCACATAGCACTCCTATTGATTATGTTTATGTGTGATATGTATGGTTCATGATTATGTATGTTATGTAAGGCTCGTTTGATATGTATGGTATGTGGTATTTGGGTAACTCACTAAGATTTGTGCTTACAGTTTGTGGTTATTGTTCCAGGTACTTCCATTTTGAAAGGAAATGGTCCGACTTGATCGTAGCGCATACACCCGTGTTTTCCGCAATGTGTGATCTTTGGGAATGAACGCTGATAATTGTCTTATTTGAAATATTTTTAAATGTTTGGATAAAGTTACAATGGTGTTTTGATTATAATAAAAATGAAATCTTACCCTTTGATTTTCGGGATGTTTAAAGTTGGTATCAAATCCTTGGTTTGAGGGATTTGGACATACTCTCTGGTGTGTTTGAACTTAAATTGAGGGTTTGGTGAAAAAATTTATCAAATAAACATTTAATTAAATATGAATTTCTAATCAAAGAAAGGGGTGTAATGCGTGCAATTAGTCGAGCTGAAGTAAGTGGTTCCCAAAATACCAATACACATTTATTATGATATCTTTTATGATTATGAGAATTCCATGCTAGATTAGGGCTAAGGATCTGCTTAGTATTACATGATAGAGGAGATGCCTTTTATGTGTATGATTGTATGAGCTTTAGAATTGCATGCTAGTATGGATTCCTGATGAGTGAGTAGAATGGCTTAATTAGTGTATGCTGGTTAGATTTTCCGTTGCTTGAATGCTTCTTGCTTTGTGCTTTGTGGGGCTCTTAGCAATGTAAGTTAGCTACTAAGTGAATATGCTAAGTCATGTGTGGCACAAGTTGGATAATCTCATATTGATGGGCTTGACCCTATTGCACAACTCTCGTTTGAGTCCAACCATTCTAGGATTGAGTCTTTTACTCGAAGTATTATCTAATCTCTATTGCATGTGACTATATTCATGAGGTATCTAGTTGACATTAATGGGAATCCTTTAGCAGCTGAGGGCAGGGTGAGGTCACGAACTTAGGAAAGCCTAGAATATGCTTCAGTATGTTAGTGATGTGGTTTAGTGAGTTTTGGCGCGTTGGTTTAAGGAAGTGACTTAGAGGATTCAGGAGGATTGCTGAGGAAAGTATGGATAGGTGTGGAAAGTAGTATTAGGCCCATACTACTGAAAGCACAGGATCATAATCGAATCGGTGAGAGTCTTGGAGAATTTAAGAAGCTTATGAGAGGAAGATTCATGGGTATGTTTTGATTGTGGGCTGGTATGGTAGATGGAGAGCTAGACCATGGGTTGAGACCATGGCCGTATGGAAGTGTTGTAAGACTACGGGGTAGCCGAAGCATTCATAAGGTTGGTAGGTTGATGTGGGAATGTTTTAAGACTACGCGGTAGCCATAACATACATAATGATGATAGGCTATCAGGGAAGTGTTGTAAGTCTGTGATGGGATCGTAACATTCAACAGAATGAGGTAGGCCATTATGGGAGTGGGAGTGGAACTGAGGAATGATCAGTGCACGCCTGGGTCAGGGGGATCGTATTGTTAGAATATTACTCTTAGTTGGTATGAGGATCGTTGGAACCGAGGCTAGGTCACACATGTATAACACTCGATTGGGTGAGACCCGTGGGCGAGACTCGTATGGTTATGATAGTACGGGTGAGACCTGGTGGGGATTGGATGGGAAAAGGCATTGGATTATGTTTAGAGTGGGACAACTTTATGGTTAATGATTGGTATTCCTATGATGTATAGGTTAGGGTAGACTTTATCAGTTAAACTCTCAATGGGGGCTTAGTGGTGGGACCATGGGTGAGGTTGTCAGTCTCAAAAGTGGATTGGGGATGTCATATATCAATTTAGTGGAAGGTCTTCGTGGAATCAGAAAAAAAAATCAGACAAAATGCAAGGGTAAATCTTTGGATATCAGGATATGAGTTAAGTACCGGGTTGGCATTTGGTCGAGACTCGTGTTGGGAGTCACCATTATATTTGAGGAATAGGTCTTTTCATCAACAAGTTATGGTTAAGAAATTTGCCTGCCAAGGGTATCAGTTGGATGGTTTAGGATCAAAAGGATTATTCTCAATTCAGATTGCAGTAGGAGGTTCTCGTGAGTGTTTTCGGAATGGTTCTACCTAGGTGGAGGTCAGGCAAGTTATGGGGCTTCAAAATTATAGTAGTAAGGTGATGGTTAGTCAGTTAAAGGATCAGTGATTTGGTCATCATTATGAGATTTTTTTCGGAATGGTTGGTTTCCTGGAGGGTGGCAAGGAGTGATTTTGAGGACGAAATCTAATTTAAATCGGGGAGAGCTGTAACACCATGTTTTGAATCATTTCCTAATTCAGGACCTTGACCCAAACATCAATTATCATAAGGATTTAGGCCCTTTGTGTGGGGTTAATGTAGATTGGGTGATTCGGGAGTTAGGTTTGCATTTTAGATCCTAAGGGTATAACCGTAAAATGTCAGTTTGGGCCTTTTATGAATTTTGGATTTAAGTTCAGAAAGCTTTAAGGCAAGGGGGAGTTGATAAAATCATAGAGTTTCTCGTCACCTTTCCGGGGATATAAATATTGTCTAAATCGGACTTAGAATGAAGAAGTTATGGCCTTCAAAAGTTTGGATGTATTAGGGATAAGCCTGGTACGCTGGGCGTACTAGGCAGATGGATCGTGGATGCCCTCTTTAGTATGTTGGGATACTCCAGTTAGGTGTAAACCCTAATTTAGGGTCTTGGACCCTGTTTAATGGCCTTAACTCAACTCCAAACCCTTTTACCTTCATCCTCCATCCCATTAAACCCTAGATACGAAACGCTAGCCTTCATTGGTTTGATTCTTGAGTTCTTGGGGTAATTTCGTGTGTTTTGGTGCTCATTTAAGAAGAAGGAGCTTCTTAAAGGAGTGCTGAATTGCTTGAATCTTGTGGATCCATACTTTGTGAATCTTCATCTATCTTCTAGATGTATAAAGCTTCAATCTTTATGGCTCTTTAGTGTAGATCTAGTTAGGGCTTTTTTTTATGATTTTATGGTTCTTTAAGTCGTGTTTGAGAGTATGAGCTACTCCAGAAGCTAGGAATGGTTGATCTTGGCATTTTTGAGGTCCCTTGTTCATAAAAATTCAATCTTGATGAGTCATCTTGGCTCATGCATGAGTTAGAGTTACTCTTATGGTTCTTTTTGAGTTCTGGACCCCATTAAGCATGAAAGAGTGTAAAGTTTCCAAATTTACGTGTTAAGACACCATTTAGGATCATATCTGAGAGTTTGGCTTAGTGGCTTAACCGATTAAGTGCTTAATGGAAGGGTTGGTTGGCTTTCGTATTTTTGGGTCATATTTGGACTCTTAGGGTTTAGGCCTTGTTGGGCCAATAGTTTTTTTTGACCTTGGGGCATTATTAGGATATGGGCCTTCTTGGATTTAGGACCATAATGGGTTTTGGGACTCATGTAGGAATTTGGGCCATATTAGGCTTTTGGAGCCATTTGGGTTAGGCTTTGGTTGTTGGGTCAAGTAAGGAAAGGGTAGAATGGTCTTTTACCTTGGGAGTTGGACAAATGAACTAGATTCCTGGTTATGGTTTATGGCCTAATTATTAATTGGGGTTTTATTCGATTGATTAGCGCAAGGATTATCCGGATTAGTAGTCTGAGCGTCTATTTGATTTTCAGCCGGTTGAGGTGAGTTTCCTTCACTGTATTCATGGGTCAAAGGCACCAATTCCGACCCACTTGTTTATACTTATTGTATGATGATTGTCTTCGTGACAATTATCCATTATGATTGTATTTGCTTGATGTTTCTCTGACTCTTTTGTTATGATATTATGTGGTGATGGTGGGGGTGAAATAGATCCGATATCGGTTGAAAGTGACTGAAGGGGTTGAAAAATACCCAATATCGATTGAAAGAAACCAAACGGGTTGAAATATACCCAATACCGGTTGAAAGAGACTGAAGGGGTTGAAATATACCCAACACCAGTTGAAAGAGACTAAAGGGGTTAAAATATACCCAGTACCGGTTGAAAGAGATCGAAGGGGTTGCGAGCACCCATATATGATTGAATTTTATGTTTGTATTGTATGGGGTATTTTGGGGATCTCACTAAGCTTCGTGCTTATGGTTTTCAATTTATATTTCAGGTACTTCCAGATCGAAAGGGAAGAGCTTTGATTGATCGCATCGCACACACCATATTGTTCCGCATTTTATTTGACTCTGATGTATTTTACTTATTATTGACATACTCTAATTTCACTATGGTTTTATGAAAACATTTTCGATGATGGTTTTATTATTATTAAAATGTAATTTTTGGTCTTAAACGTTGGGACGTTACAGATTCCTATAAGAATAAGATTGAGTATTGTTAGAGAAAATAGAGGAAAGGTTCCATGAGTGGAAAAAGGTAAGTGGGTTCTTTAAAGAACTTAGATGTAGTTATTGAAGGATTAAGAGTAAGGAATCCTTGATGGATTCAAGAGAAGAAGAATGTTTAAGGATCCACAAGGGATCATAAAAGATGAGAGTAACTTTGGATGAGTGTACCTGGTAATGTTAATGGGATGTTTTTTCCCTTAGAAGATATATGAGATTACAGTATGAGATTGTACCACTCAGTATAGATAGGAATAAAATGCTAAGGCATTTTAGTTAAGAGTGGAGAGATGAAGATTAAGCAGGGAATGAGACATCCACGCTAAGAGTAAGATATGTGTGAAGATTAAAGTAAGCTTATGAGAAGATCTTGCATAGAGTATGAGAAGAATAGACAAAGTATGAGATGAGATAAGAGTACAGTTCAAGAAAAGAGATGTAGAAAGAAGGGTGTGAGAAAGATAAAGAAATAGCAAATAAAGTATGCATAGAGTATGGGATGAGCCTAAGAAGAGGCTAAGAAAGAGTAAGAAATGAGAAGAAAAGAGTAGAGAAGAATAGTAGAGTATAGAAAGAGTAGAGAAATATAATATGAAAAAGATTGAGAATAGAGTAGCGTATGAGAAATTATGACAAAAGGTAGAGTATATAAAGATGAGAAACGGATAGAATAGATAGATGAATGAGAAAGAATAGTCGTGTAAGCTATGAGAAGAAGATATTAGACTGTAGAGTATAAGAAAAAAACTAAAGAAGAAAGATAAAGTATTAAAAGATGTGAATATTAGAAGACGTGTAGATAAACATGAAACCATAATAAAATATAACTTCTGATGTAGTAGATATTTTCATGATTTGCAGGTTCAGGTAGCAGTCGAGGTATGTGAGAAGATATAAGCACAAAGAGTTATAATAGTAGAATAATTTTATTTATTTTTTTCCATTGTTTCTGAAATTTATATGTAAGATTTTATTGTAAACTCACGATTACCTTGGGATGTAAAGTGTTTTAAGTTTATAGAATTTTGCATTTGTTAGAAAACTTTGATATATATATATATATATATATATATATATATATATATATATATATATATATATATATATATATATATATATATATATATATCCCTGTAGATACATGTGTTGAAACTCTGAGTCGTTACATATTTAGTTCGAAATTTATATAGGGATTTGAATTCAATTAATCGTTCTCATGATTTAACTAGCAAATTATTAGACACGGATAAATAGGATTAATTAGTTAAGTCAAATTTGGCGCGCACACACACACACACACACACATATATATATATATATATATATATATATATATATATATATATATATATATATGTGTGTGTGTGTGTGTATGTGTGTGTGTGTTAAATTTTTGAATTACCTAATATATACAATAGTTTAATATTAATTATTTTTCTCACATGATTAGAAATTTAAATAGTGTTTTGATATTGTAACGACCCAAAATTTTTTCCGTTAACGACGTTAGGTTTCCGTTACTCGAAAATTAATTCTTGTAAATTTATTTGGATTCTATGGGTGTAAAATGCAATAAAATAGATAAAAAAGGTGTCAATTAATACCTAAAATAATTAATCGGTATATTCAACGACTATATAATTTAATTAAATGGTTTTGGGAAAAATAAGGTATTTATATAATCCATTAAAATGTATATATGATGTAGAGGGGTTGAAATGTCATTAAAGGAAACTTAATATGTCAACTTATTAGGGTTAGGAATGTTTGGAATTAAACCTTGGAAGTTTAGGGGATATTTTGAAAATTAGCTTATAACCCCCACCCTCCCCAAGTAGAAGCGATCGACAGAATTTCTTGAATGCATATGTTTTCTTTCTTTGGTCTACTATATGCATTCTTGAGGCGAAACCAAGAAATTGATGGGCTGCTGTTTTATTGTTTTGCCGATCAGGAGGAGGAAAGAAGAAAAAAACACAAGCGATATTGGGAGTGCGTGATTCGCAAGACAAGAGAGGGAAAGATTACGATCTAAAGAGGGAGGCAACAAGAGATTGTAGAGATTAATGAGGAAAGACTAAACGAACCAATGTTCTTGGCAATTGGTTGCTATGTGATAAAATTTTCATTTTAAAATTCATCAATACCATACATCATATGTCCCAAAAATACCCAAAATAAAAAGTGTCCAAAAAATCAATGAAAAAGAAATCATAATCGTGGAAACATAAGGGGGAGGAATGTTGTGCCATCATGTTAGGTCCTTCCATTTCGTATCGGAAGTACCTAAAAGCATAAACGTAAATGTAAGAAAAAATCTTAGTGAGCTTCCTCAAAATACCACATACAACATACACATCAATATAACAGACGTGGTTGTGTTGGGTCTGTATCAACCACATGTAATAGCAAATAGTTGTGTCGAGTCCGTATCAAACCCCGAGTCCATAATGACTTCGAGCCCAGTTTGGCTTCATGCATATATCATACAATTATATCAGTAATAGTGATGTGTGTAAAACCCACTAGTTTTAAACCTACTTTTAATTATCAAATAACACACAAAAGGCAGTGAACCTATCAATTGTGGTATAGCTAAATAAGCAGGGTATCGAACACAGGGAACGACAAATTAAACTAAAAACTAATTTAATCTAAGTTAATTAAAAAGCAGGGGTTGTTCTCTAGTTTTACAAGACTAGAAACTTACTAATTATTACTAATTTAAAGCTAGAAAATAACGATTTAACTAGATTCAATAATTGGAAAGGAACTTCTGTTTAGTTCAACTTGGTTAACTCTATGGTTGATTTTCAAGGTAATAGTGCAATGGATTAATTATTTCGTTGGTTACCGATTCAGGTGATTAGATTGTGTTCACTATCCTAATCCTTAGCAAATAAACTAACTCAAACAGTGGCCAATTGCCTTAATTACTCTCCGAAATTGAATTCTAGCTTCCTTCGTCGTCTTCTAGGGTTTTTCAGGCTTCTCAATCGTAGCAAGATACTTCTGAATCGTCCCAGAACTCCCCTTTCTCAATCTGTGGAGTTATCTTTAAATAAGCGATCCGACTCGTCGAGTCAAGTGGTGACTCGTCGAGTCCCTCTCACATTCCCCGTATTGCGATAACTATCTGGACTTCCGAATCATTATCCTTCTGATTCCTCGACCGGACTCGTCGAGTAGCTATCTGACTTGACGAGTAGAAGCTTTTTTTAAGTGTTTTCCCTTCTTCATTCCACTCTCGAGCTCCTAACCGCTTCTCTTGCTTCCTTTTGCTTCCGAGCTTCATATTTGGACTGAAAAACATAATTTAACACTTTTAAGTACCTTTTGTCCATAGTATGCGATAATTTAGCTAATATATGAATAAAAACTATACTAAATACACACTAAATATGCACATATCAAATAGTCACATAGTCACATACATCCTACACATATAGATCAGTAAGCTGACATTGGTGCCTTTGACCCACTTATGTGGTGAGAAGGCTCACCTCACAGAAAGATGGTCTACTGCTACTGCTCTCACTAACAGGGTACCGCTACCATGCAAAACCAAATCAGTCAAACCAAATAAACCTTGAGCTCTTCGTCCAAAATAGGTGCTTGACCAAAAGTCAACTCAAGTCAACGTTCAATGGTCAAAGTCAAAGGTCAATATTGACTTTTGTCAACCGTCACGTCGTGGCCACCTATGGCCACACCGTGGCCCTCCAGTAACAATTAGTCATGATCTTCCACATCACTACGCTATGGCAACTTGTACCACGCTGTGGGCACTAGGTTTTCAGCAGCTTAATGGTTTAAGTTGTTTTCTTCGATCCCAAAGGCTCCAATTTCAGATTTGGTCCAAAACAAAGTCTATAAGGATAAAGTTTCCAACTTTACCCGATAAAACCATCCGAAAGGTCAAAATCTCAAACACTAGATTTAAAGGGGCTAAATACGATATGACTTTCCCTATTAAGCACTTATCCCAAAAATTCCATACCTCATTTACTCCATAACAGATTCTAATACCTAATCCAACATAAAAGTTGGTGATTTATAGACATGCATGTCCAATGCATGTCTTGATGCCATAATGAACCAAAAATAGAATTTTTCCATGGAAATCCCATGCATGGTTCAAAACCCCACAAGAATTCAGATATATGCCAATAGTTATGTCAAATGTCCCAAAGACCCATAAAGTTGCAACCTTTATGAGATCCTAACACTCTAACCCACAAGAACATGAAGATTTAGGGACAAAACATAAGATCAAGCAACCTAACATGATAAAAATTGATTCTTGGAAACTTACAACGGTCCAGAAAATTGCTACAACTAAGGATGAGGACTAGCTTGCTGAGTCTTAGCTCCCTTCTTCTTCTTTCTTCCTTTAAAGGCTTCAAGAACAACAACAAAGGCTCAAAATGAGTGTGTGTGTGTGTGTGAGAGAGAGAGAGAGGGAGGGAAGGGGATGTAGGGTTTCACAGGTCTGATGGAGAGTTATGGAGGTTAAGGGTGAGAAAACCCTAGCCCCCTCATTCCTTTAAATAGGGAGAAAAACCTAGAAAATAAGGTTTCTTACTTGCCAGCTGCCACGCCTTGGCATATACTGCCATGTGGTGGAGGCTTAAAAGACACACATAGGAAATCTTGACTTGCCACATCATGGTGCATCCCCACCATGTCATGGTGATCCTATAAAATGCCAAAATTTGCAAAATATAAAGTACCTCGAGATTTGGATGTTAAAGTCTCCCTGAATAAAATCATACTTCGTCCTTGAATTCTGCCTCTGCAAATAACTCGAGGTAGTTCTCTATCACCTCGACCTCTGGATCCTAAATCCACTCGGAACCCCTTCGGTGCTGCCATTGCACATTCACCAGTTTCACATTTTTGTTGCACAAAGACTTAATCTTTCTGTCAAGAATCATAGTTGGTATCTCTCCATAATTTAGGTGCTCATCGACCTGAATGTCATCCAAAGGAATGACCGCATAATCAATGGTTAAACACTTTTGTAACTGAGGGACATGGAAAGTGTTGTGTATCTGACTAAGCTCATCAAGCAACTCCAAACGGTATGTAACCTTGCCCACCTGGGTTAAACCAGGGACCTAACTTCCCCCGTTCCCAAAACCGGATGACACCCTTCCAAGATGACACCTTCAATAGTACCGAATCTCCCACCTGGAACTCGAGATCTAAAAGATGTTGGTCTGCATAACTCTAATGTCGAATTTGCACGACCCGTAACCTACCACACACCTGATATATCATCTCAGTGGTCTTCATGACCTAATTATCGACGTTACCCAAACAAACCGGGGTCCTACACCTCCTCCCATACAACATCTCGAAGGGTGGTCGATTAATATTGACATGGTAACTATTGTTATAGGATAAATCATCCAGTGGAAGATAAGTATCCCAACTCCTGCCAAAATCAAGCATATAAGCCTTGAGCATATCTTCAAGTGTCTGAATGGTCTGCTCACTCTACCCATCGGTATGGGGGTGGTAAATTGTATTGAAATGCAGTTGATTACCCAACTCCTTATTAAAACTCCTCCAAAACCTGGAGGTGAAGCGGACGTCTCGATCCAAAACCACCGAAACTAGCACCCCATGCCAAACTACCACCTCCCGAATGTAAATGTCAGCCAGCTTCTCGACTGGTATACTCTCAAGTATCGGAATGAAATGTGTGCTCCTGGTTAATCTATCAACAATGACCCAGATAAAGTCAACCCCATGTGTCGTCCTCGACAACTTTGTGTTAAAGTCCATGGTGATCTCTTCCCATTTCCACATAGGAATGGGTAAGAGTTGTATCTTGTCGTGGGGTCTCTGATGTTCGGCCTTGACTTTTCGACAAGTCAAGCATCGCTCCACGAACCATGATATCTCCCTCTTCATACAAGGCCACCAATAGCTTAAATTCAGATCTCTATACATCTTTGAGTCCCTTGGATGGATCGAAAACTTTGACTTATAAGCCTCTTCCAACACTAAACTCTCCCACACTGCATCAACATGCCTCAACTATCCTTGACAAACAAAGGAATCTATCCCCTGATTCACCCCACCTTCCAATTATCCTTCTTCAATTCCTCCACCCAATCCTCTTTGATCATATCCAAAAGTGGAGAAACAGTTACCATCATCAAACGTAAGTTCCCAATAGGTGAACTTGTCGCCTTACGATTCGATGCATTGGCCATAACATTGGCCTTCCCAGGGTGGTACAAGATTTCACAATCATAATCTTTCATCACATCCACCCATCTCCACTGTCTCATGTTTAAATTCGGTTGATCGATTAGATATCTCAGGCTTTTGTGATCAATGAATATAGTACACCTAACTACTTACAGATAATTCCTCAAAATCTTGAAGGAAAAAACTATGGCCCCCAACTCCAAATCCAACGTAGCGTATTTTTCATCATAAGGCTTCAGCTGCCTCAAAGTGTAAGCGATCACATGCCCCCTCTGCATGAGGACAACTCCTAATCCCAAGATAGACGCATCACAATAAACCACAAAATCATCTATTTCCTTGATAAGAGTGAGAATCCGGGCCTCACACAATTTCTATCTCAATGTCTTAAAAGCTGACCGTTGATCGCCCCCCATCAAAAAGTAACATTCTTCTTCGTTATGCAGGTCAAATGCCCCCTACCGAAAAGTAACATTCTTCTTTTTCAAGCGAATCAAAGGCATAACAATCTTGGAGAAATCCGGGATAAATTTCCGTTAATAACTCGTGAGAACTAGAAAACTCCGAATCTCTAATGGGGTTCTTGGAACCTTCCATCTCATCACAGCCTCAATCTTGGCCAGATTGACCAATATACCTCCTAGTTAACGATATGCCCCAAGAACTGCACCTCGCACAACCAAAACTCGCATTTGGAGAGTTTGGCATACAATCTCTCTTTCTTCTCAGAGTCTTCAGTACCTCTCGCAATGATCCTCATGTTGTTCCTTGGTCTTTGAGTAGAACCAAATATCATCAATAAACACGATCACTGACCGATCAATCATAAGTCTGCATACTCGGTTCATGAGACCCATGAGCGTTGCGGGTGCGTTGGAGAGCCTGAATGGCATCACCACGAACTCGTAATGACCATAACGATTCATGTAGGCCATCTTCTACACGTCTCGTCCCTGAACCTCATCTGATAGTAACCTGATCGCAAATCAACCTCGGAAAATCAAGATGCACCCTGAAGCTGGTCAAATAAATTATAGATCCTAGGGAGTGGGTAATGATTCTTCACCGTTAACTTATTCAACTCCCGGTAGTCAATGCACATCCTGTATGAACCGTCCTTCTTTTTCACAAACATGATCGGTGCTCCCCATGGTGAATTGCTTGGTCTAGTAATCTCTTTGTCTAATTGCTTCTGAAGCAGCATAGACAACTCCTACATCTCCTATGGTGCCAACCGATATGGTGCTTTGGTTATCGGGGCTGCACCAGGAACTAAATAAATCTGAAACTTAACCTGCCTCTCGGGAGGCACTCCATGAAATTCCTTTGGAAACTCATCATGGAAATCGTGGATGATGGGAACCTCACTTAATGTTGTCATTTCCCCAACCTGAGTATCCGCCACATAAGCCAAAAATCCATAACATCCATGCTATATATATCTCCTAGTCCTCGTGACTGAACAAAGAGTCGGTCCATGTTGAGCACCTTCATCCTGAATAATCAGTTCTCCCCTACTAGGGGTTCGAACTCTCACTAGATAGTGCTCACAATAAACCATGGCCCCATTTAGACCCAACTAATCCATCGTGATGGTAACCTTCGACTCTCGCAGAGGAATCGATACCATGTCAATAGAATATCTCTCGCTAAACAACTTCAGAACACACCCACGATAAACCATCGGTGTACTCACATAACGATCATTAGGAATCTCTACCTCCAACGGATAATCCAGATCCCTGGGAGCATCATTAAACTTCTTGTTGATGCAATATATACAAAGGATCGGGTAGCACCCACATCGAATAGAATGCAATCAATCATACCATTGACTAAGAAAGTCCACAGACATGATCAAATACGATATAAACATAAATAAGGAAAGAAATAAAATATATGATAAAATCACATATCGATAACCACATTTGGTGCTGCTCGATCCTCATTGGTATTCAACTGAAATGCCTTATTCTTCACCATAGGTGCCTCCTTCTTGCCTTGGCGGACCAGCAATCCTCTAGGTGGCTAGTGCAGGCGTCTCCACTACAACTTCCTACGACCTCGGATAATCGGCCTTTCTATGGTCTGTCTGGTTGTAGTGAAAATATATCAATGAACTCTGGGGGAAAACCCTACTCATATGACCGGTCTAACCATATCTGTAACACCTCGAACCCTCTGATCGACATTCCCTATTGTGCGACTTGCTGCACTTGTCGTAGCGGCTCCAACCCTTCTGCCCCCTAGTATGCGAATCAGAAATCTTAGGCATCTTAACCTGGCCCATTGATGTCTACACCTGCTCAATCTCCTGCTCATGGGCTCTCTCATTCATGCCATTTAGGTTCTTGCATCCCGAAAATCTCACAAACTTCCTAATGCTATTCCTCAACATGTCATGATATCTTATCTTCTTCATCTCCTCATCTGCAGCGCACTACAAAACCAACAGAGCCCTCTCATGGAACTTGACGGTGATCTTCGCTATAGTATTAGTAGTCTGAAGAAGGTCCTAAAACTCCCTCACTAGCTGCTGCATGTCAATCGCCGGTGCAAACTCCTCCTGCAATCTCCTAACAAACTCCTCCCAAGTCATGACCACCACCATTGAAGACCCCAAAGCTCGACTAGCCTCATCCCACCAGTCACGTGCTCGGTCTCTCATAAGTCAGGGAAAAACTTGTCCGCTAATCATTCTCCTTGTCAGCAATCTAGCAGCAGCTAGCGATGGGGTCCTTAGCCCCAAAGAACTCTGGAGCTCCCCAAGCCTTGAGCTTCCTATATGAGGGAGTCTGTGCTCCTAACTATCCCACAACAATCTCTACCCGAAGGACCCCAGGTCACTTATCTATCAACTCCATAATCCCCTCCATGATAGTACCAAAAATCACAAGGGTGGCCTCCATGCTACCGCGAGTAATCTCAGATGTGATAAGCACGCACAACTGCTCAACAATTGGTTCCGATCTAGAGCCAGAACCTGATTTAGAAGCTCATCCTCATGTGATCGCCATACCCAACAGAAATACAAACATACAAACGATTATCACACTCAAGAGGGAACTTCCATTCCACAAGCTCCTTAGGATTTCAAATATAATCCTTGTCTCGAGTACAGATCCTATGCTTTCAGTAGTACCCGACCAATACTACTTTCCACACCTATCTGTACGTTCCTCAAGGACCATCCTAAATTCGTCAAGTCACCACTCTAAATTCATACAAACTATCCCTATGCTAAACAACATACATATCCTACTACGACATTTCCTAGACTCTCTTAGGAATTCTTAACTCAACTGACCTACAACACAGTGAACCTCACCAACACTATCGGTTGCCTTATGCATGTAACTTGTATACAAAATGGGTTCACATAAGTTGTCGAATAATGATTCTACCCTAAGTCCACAACCAAACAAGGAACATAAAATAAGGCTAAATCAGTCATTCTAGGCCTATATAAACCTTATCGTATACAACTTTTAAAACATACACTTAGCAATTAACTGATCTGATATCGATTCCATGTAACACATAGCATCCAATTATCCTAGGCTATAAGGCATCACACAAATCGGGCAATTCTAACATATGATTCGTGAAGGTATCCTTAGCCCTACTCTAGCATGCAACTCATATGTAATGCATACTAATCATAATACATAGATAAGTGTATTTTGGGTATCACTTACTTGAGCTTTACTGATTGCACGCATCGTATCCCCTCTTTATAAAAATGTTTTAGAAATTTATTTTTCTTTTGAAAAGATTATCATTTCTTCAGTTTGAGTTCTGATACACCCAAAAGTGTGCCCGAATCCCTAACACCAAGGCTCTGATACCAACTTGTAACATCCTAAAAATAGTGATAAAATTTTCATTTTCGAATTCATCAATCCCATACATCATATGTCTCGAAAACATCCGAGATATAAACTATCCAAAACATCTGAGTAAAAGAAATCATAAACATAACTATAAGCACAAAGCTTAGTGAGATTCCCCAAAATACCACATACAACATACACATAAATATAATAGCACGTAGCTGTGTTGGGTTTGTATCAACCCCATGTAACAAAAAATAGTTGTGTCGGGTCTGTATCAACCCCGATTCCATAATGACTCCAAGACTAGTTTGGCTCCATCGATATATATCATATAATTATATCAGTAATAGTCACCTATATCCTACACAAACAAATCAGTGGGTCAGTATTGGGGCATTCGCCCCACTAGTGTGGTGAGAAGGGTAACACTGCTATGAAACACCTAATCAGTCAAACCAAATAAACCTTAAGCTCTTCCTCCAAAATAATTGCTTGACCAAAATTCAACTCAAGTCAAATGTCAATGGTCAAGTTCAACGGTCAACATTGACTTTAGTCAACCGCCATATCGTGATCACCTATGGCCATGTTGTGGCCCTCCAATAACGTCCAGTCGTGATCTTCCCCACCGTCACGCCGTGGCAACCTATATCATGACATGGACACTGGGTTTTTAGCAAATTAATGGATTAAGCTATTTTCTTCGATCCCAAAGGCTCCAAATTTCGGGTCTGGTCTAAAACAAAGTCTAAAAGGAGAACGTTTCTAACTTTACCTGATAAGACCATTCAAAAGGTCGAAACCTCAAACCCTAGATTCAAAGAGGCTAAATATGAAATGACTTTCCCCATCAAGCACTTATCCCCAAAATTCCATACTTCATGTACTCCAGAACATATTCTAATACCCAATCCAACATAAAAGTTGGTGCTTTATAGACATACATGTCCAATGCATGTCTTGAAGCCATAATTAACCAAAAAAAAGGGGTTTACATGGAAATCCCATGTATGGATCAAAACCCTAAAAAAATCCTGATCCGTTCCAACAACTATGTCAAAATGTCCCAAATATCCATAAAGTTGCAATCTTTATGAGATCCTAACACTCTAACCCACAAGAGCATGAATATTTAGGGATAAAACATAAGATCGCAACCTAACATGATAAAAATAGAGTCTTGGACACTTACAAAGGTCCATAAGATTTCTAACACCAAGGATTATGACTAGCTTGCTGAGACTTAGCTCGCTTATTCTTCTTTCTTCTTCTAAGGCTTCAAGAACACCAATAAAGACTCAAAATGAGAGAGAGAGAGAGAGAAAGAGAGAGAGAAAGAAAGAAAGAGAACGAGAGAAGGGGGATGTAGGGTTTCACATGTATGTTGGAGGTTGATGTTGAGCAAACCCTAGCCCCCTCATTCCTTTAAACAGGGAGAAAAACACGAAAAATAGGGTTTCTCACTTGCTAGCTGCTACGTCATGGCCTATATTACCACGTCGTGGAGGCTTAAATGAAATACACAAGCAATCCTGAATTTCCATATTGTGGTGCCTCTTCACCACGTCGTGTTGATCCTATAAAATGCCAAAGTTTGCAAAATATAAAGTACATTAGGATTCGAATGTTACATTGTTAAGGTCAACATGATTTCGTATAGGTATGCTTGGGGTTGTAAATTTGAATCTGGTTGGTAAGTTTATTGATTTTCTTTCTTCCTCGTGTAATTATACTTCAATTTCTTAAGAGTTGGTTGAAATTTTAGAGCCATTGTGCTTTAAATTTAGTGTGAAAATCGTTGTGTTCTTTCACTTTAGTTCGTGTGAGTTCCTGTATGCCATTTTTCTAGATAATAGGGCTATGTTTGTACCATCCAAAAGTTTCTAAAACCATACGTTAATGTATTTTTATGACTTAGGTGGATTGTTATGTGCCTATTTTTCTAGCTAAAGGATACCAACATTTGGCTATAAAGGCCATGTGTAACATCCCGGAATATCAAGAGTAGAGTTGAAGGGCTAAAAGTGTAATTGTGGAAGGACAACTCGGCGAGTCCATGGGTGGACTCGGCGAGTAGGGTCGCGACTCTAGTCGTGTGTTAAATGGCCAACTCGGCAAGTCGGCGGCTGGACTTAGCGAGTAGGTGCTGAGTGAAGAAAACCCTAATTTCGAGGGTTGAGCCCTATATAAAGAACATTATATCTTCTCCCCAGCCTCCTTACCATTCCTTGAGTTCCAAAAACCCTAAATTTGTGAGGAGACCCCATTGTTGAGTGGATTAGAGCTTGAAGAAGGATCTTTGGTGCTTTAATCTTGAAGATTGGAGGCTTGTATCAGGGAGCTTGGGGAGATCAGGAATCTACAGTTGGTTGGGCTCATTCCAGGGGTAAGGAACCATTTCCTTAAGCTATTTTCTTCATGGGTTCATGTGTGGTGGTTGATATGACATCTAATTTGAGATAGAAGCTTGGATCTAGGGATGCTACATCAGATCTAAGCTTGTGATGGTCCTATATGTCATAAAGTCTCGATTCTTGAGTGTTTAGGTGAAGCTCTTTTGTCCCAAACCCTAGCCCTAGAGTGTAAAATCCCTAGATCTCTTTGGATTCACGTAAATTTTGCCACTTTACGTGATGGATGGGTTGTAGAAGGGTAGATCTACGTTTTGGATCAACTGCATGGCCTGGAAGGCTTCTGTATGGATTAAGATCTAGAGGCACTCGGCAAGTCACAAAGGTGTACTCGGCGAGTTGCTTGAAGATAGGCTGGAACTCGGCGAGTTGGAAGAACAACTCGGCGAGTAGGATGAAGATAGCCTCGGACTCGGCGAGTCTGTTCTTGGACTCGGCAAGTCTGGTCGTGAGGCCCTAATCTTTTTCTGGTTGAGCCATGAATTGGCGAGTCAATGGAGGACTTGGTGAGTTGAGTGCGAGGGGACTCAGAGTTGTGAGACTCGGCGAGTCTCGGAGTGACTCGGTGAGTTGAGTCGCGGTTTGGGGAAGTTCTGAGCATGGGGACTCGGCGAGTCATTGGGTTGACTCGGCGAGTAGAGTCAGTCAGGAGGTTGACTTTGACTTTGGCCAAGGGTTGACCAGTTGACTTCTAGGGGCATTTTGGTAATTGTTGGCCTTTGTTTCGAGTTCAGAGTTTTGGTGTTGGCCAGTGTTGGAGATCGTATCAGTGGTCGGAGCAGCTTGGGTTTATCTGTTCAGTCGGCAGTTCCGAGGTGAGTTATCCTCACTATATCAACAGGGTCTAAGGCACCAAGGTCGGCCCTTTTATCGGATTGAGATCCGGGTATCGTTGTTATGTTATTGTTTTGCTATGTTGCATCCTGGTAGTTAGGATGATGCTATGTTAGAGACCTGGTTAAGGTTGGTATCCTGGTATATAGGATGATGCTATGTTAGAGACCTGGTTAAGGTCGGTATCCTGGTATATAGGATGATGCTATGCTAGTGACCGGTTAGGTCGGTATCCTGGTTAGGAGGATGATATGTTATGTGATCTGTTAGATCGGTTGATTGAATGTAAATTGTTATATGCTTGAATGTTTATGTGCACATGGTTGTTGGACTGGGGTTGGGTTGAGGCGGGTCCTGCTTTGTGCTGTAGGCCAACATACCCAGGGCGGACTGGTTGTCCCGAAGGCCCAGCGAGCGGTCCGGACAGGATGTAGGCCCTAAGAGGGCGGACCAGACGTGCCGAGGCTCGGAGAGTGGACCAGGCCGACTGAAGGCCCGGTGCGGGCGGACCAGTCATACTGTAGACTCAGAGAGTGGACCAGGTGGATTGAAGGCCCGGTGCGGGCGGACCAATCACACTGCAGACTCGATGTATATGGCTAGACTCGGAGGGTGGACCAGGTGGACTGTTGGCTGGTGCGGCGGACCAGTCACACAGTAGACCCGAAGTGCATGGCTGTTCTGTGTCCTGATATGATATGGAATGTTATGCGTGTATGGTATTTGTGGTTGGTATTTTGTGGGTAACTCACTAAGCTTTCGGGCTTACAGTTGTGGTTTAATGTTTTTCAGGTTCTTCAGGAGACCGTGGCAAGGCAAAGGCGTGATCGTACCGCTCCTCATGATTATGTTTTATGATGTGATTCTGGGAAGACTCTGATAATAATTGTATTGAAAACCTTTTTGTAATAACATTAAGAAAATGGGTTGTTTTTGAAAAGTTAAAATTTGTTGAAATTTTATGGCCGTTACACCATGTAACTATGGTGGTTTTATCTTGTATTTTTCTACCATAAAACCATATTCTTAGGACTGATGTATAACATTGTGTATCACACAAATCCATATCTAAATTTCACCCTAGAGAAATCATGGCATGTGTCTTAATTTGGAGCTTAATGAGCCCTTGAATGGTGGTAGTTGGATTGTGTTTTTGGTTTGTTTAAGCATCCTACTTTCAATCATGTCTTGGTAATATCATTGGCCTTTCCATTTAGTACTCAATTTAGGTCTTAAAACCTTTATTTAATACTAAATGTGTGCAAGATTTAATGGATTTAAGTCCTCTCAAGTCTTGAATTATGTGATGATATTTGGCTAAAATTACAAAACTATACAGATTTGTGACCTCTCTTGCGAGGGTTGTAGAGGCCATTTTGGTCTGAATTAGGGAAAATTACCAAAATAAAAAAGTTGTGGGAAATGGAATCTAGTTTCCATAAAGTCCTTTATCATCCCGTTTGGAGTTCTATACTTCTATGATAAAAACACTGAGTAGGGGTTTTAGTTGGAATTATAAAAAAAATATAATTTAAAACTAATATACAATAAGCTAAACTTATAGACTTTGAATGCACTTACAAAACTGATGCTATATTTGATTAGGTGGGGTCTTGAAAACTTCATGGGAGCTCGAAACTTGAAGTTAATAAAGGATTCGTCAAGGCTAAGGTGAGTTAGTAGTTTTACTCACTAAATGTGCATAAGTCAAAAAAGTACATTTCATATACGGATCATTGATTTAATTTATGTCTAAATTATCCATTTTTTGTATTTAAATATGATTTGTTAATATGATATGCTCGTATTCAAGTTTCCATACTTAGGGTCTAAATTTATATCTGACTCCGTTATGATGATTATGGTATGCTAGCATAAACTTGATTGAAACGATGATAGTTGGTTATGCTTTGGTGAATTGTTGATGAATTTGGTGATTATGATGATATTGGTGAATTGTAAGAAATTGCATGCTTGATATGATGAATTGTGGAATTTTGTGGGGTGTTGCATAGTGGGTTGTGTAGTTTATGACACTTGCATTAAACCTTAGCCGGATACTTTTGGTTACCTATTAGGTTGAAAGAGGACCTATAAGAAAGAGATTAATCCATTGGAGTGTAAGTCGCCCGGTCTATCTAGAAGATCCTGTGATAAATGGTGCATGTATATTTTCAGTACAATGTTCGTGGATTGGAGTGGTGTGGTCCTATCTAGAAGGACTAGTACAAACACCACATTGGAATGGGAGGTGTTATGGATCTACGACACCGTTGGTACCAAATCCTGAAAGACATCGTGGGATACTTGTATTTCACATAGTCAGAGTAGCTAAAGGAGTGTCTGGGGTTGGTGTTTTGGGTGGCAGTCATGAACCACTTAGAACATTCAACAATGCAGGAACACGAATAGTGAAATAGGTAATCTCCTCAGGGTAGTATGAGTATAGAGATTCATGTCTATCATACGATGATTTTATTGATATGCTTTTGATGATATGCGATGATTTTTGTGATATGTGTTTTTTTATGATATGTTATGCTCTTGGTGATTTGTGATGAATTTTTTGTTATATGTGAGTATCATGTATTTGTTGCTCAATGTTGTTTTCTTGTAAATTGAATTGTTGACACCTTTGGGAATTTTACGCTTTCCTTAAAATTATATGCAAATTTTAAAAATTCACTCAACAGAGGCTGACATTTGTTTCTTGTACTTTGCGCCTTTGGCTTTGTACAAGTAGCCTTGGAGTGTGGATTGGTAAGGTTGTGAGCATTTATCTTTGGGTAGCATGTTTTTATTCATACGATACCACTTGGACATGTTTTGATTATTACTTTTTCTTCAATAAAGGGTTTCTTAAACTTAAACAATTTTCGTTGGGTTGTTTTTGAAAGATGGCAACGTGTGGTTTGTTTTAAAGTATGAATTTTATAAAATACTTCCATTGCATATTCTACTAAAAAAATTGTTAAATATAAAGAAAATTTTAATGGTAAAATCCACGAAATTACATGTACACCATGACATGTACTTGTCCTGATGTATCATACGCTCTAAGCATGGTGAGTCGATATTTTGTAATAATGAAGGTGTACTTGTGAGTTTGAATATATAGCTGCAAGTGAAGCATCCAAGGAAGCTACATGGATCAAAAAACTCATAAGCGAGCTTGGAGTTGTTCCGAATAACAAATACCTATTGGAGATATTTTCTGATAATGAAGGTGTAGTCACTATGACTAAATAGCCTAGAGATCACGAAAAATTGAGATATATAAAGAATAAGTACCGTTACATTCAATATAGAGTTGAGGATGAAGATCTAGTTGTGAAATGAGTGTCGTCTGAAGAGAATCTGACGGATTCATTATGACAACCAAGAGGTTTTCGTCACTGATCGCCATTAGGAAAGAGTAGGAAAATGGATGTAATAGCTTAGTATTGTAATTTTTGATTTTTGAGCTAATAAGATTCAAATGTGTTGTTAGATTGATTTGATAAAAACATCCATTAGGCTCAAAAATTAGCATTCGAAAAGTTGTAACGTTTTCTAAGATGGTTAATGTACTTCGATAGTACTTGTTAACGTGATCTCAAGGAAAGGTTTTTCTAAAAGAAAAAGGATTCTTAAAATAATACAACCCAATAAAAGTCAAACACTATATAATCCTGTGCACTCACCAACATTATGTTGACGTTTTCAAAAATACATGTATTCTCAATGAGATGAAATCAAAGGATAATCGTGTTGAGGAGGAGGATAGTTGTGTCAAGAAGGAGGAAGTCTACAAGGAAGCTGCTAGAGTTTAGTAACATCTGTTTTTCATCTTTAGTCATGTTTAGGAAGCGTGTTTGTCTTTTGAAAAACAATGTAATCCTAGAATAATTTATAATCAATAAAAGACAAGTTTGTGATATTCTTTTATGCTATGTTATATATATATATATATATATATATATATATATATATATATATATGTGTGTGTGTGTGTGTGTGTGTATGTATGTATGTATGCCTCGTCCCAATCTTCCCCTCGTTCGCACCACTCGGCATTTCCGCCACCAGCCATGGGTGTGACTGAGTGGTATCAGAGCTACACATTACAGCGGACTAGTGATTCCTTAAGAACTACAACTATAACCTAAGGCATAAACTCTGAATTAGTTAAACCTAATAAAAGTACTATTATTAATTACTGTATGGATATACTACTTACGGTAGATGTGCCTAGGCTGGAAATAATTGTATTTGGGGTTGCTGGATTTCATAACAGTTATATGCCAAAATGGTCCTGCCCTTCGACTTTTCTTACCTGGCCGATCCTTGTAGTCTTAAGGTACGCAAAAACATAATTAATAAAATACCCTAATCAAACACTAATAAGATAAGAGTTATATCAACTCTTACAAATACACCTATATATCATAAAAACTATCCATTCAAATCACAACTTAAGATTTTAGTTAAAAAATGAATGCTAAGTTTAGTCTAGTACTGCGGCCGTACCACAACTAAACCTAGAATGTGCAACTAAGTTTTATAATTGTCCGACCGATGCATGCCTAAACCTGGATGTTTTAGTTGACAATCTAAACACTTGAGGATTTATGGATCAATAGTTCAGTATGCCTAGTTAGGAAATTAGGATGAGGCCTGCAACTAGAGGATCCTCAGATCAGTAGAATAGATCAAATTCGTGAAGGCTATAGCCTTAGATCAAGATCCAGTGCTAGAGGATGGTACACCATGAGGATATCCTGAATAGAGACAGACATATGACATACCACCCATATAAAAAGTTACCTAAGACACGGTACTATCTACTCTCTCTCTCTCTCTCTCTCTCTCTCTCTCTCTCTTTCTCTGTATATATATATATATATATATATATATACACACACACATACACACACACACACACTATAATAGGATATTATATGTATTATATTTTTTTTTCTTATAAACATCTACCTGTTTGATGTCTCATGTAGGATATTATACACACACACACACTATAATAGGATACATTATATATTTTTTTCTCATAAACATCTACCTGTTTGATGTCTCATGTAGGAAATCGAAGAGATATGGAGGACATATGGGACTTGGTGTCGCATCCTTATCAACAGATGCCACGCATCCTCGAGACTGAGAGCGATTACGATCCGACAATGTCCCTACCACCTACTTTGGTATCAGCTGACATGGAGCCATTCAAAGATGAAGAAGAACCCAGTGAGGAGGAGCAGCTTGGAGAAGAGATCGATGGAATACTTGCAAACAGTTCACCCTATCCATATTCATCTTCCCACCAGAATCGTGAGGAGACTCAAGAGGAGGACCCTACCGAGTCAAAGTCACCCCAGAGACTGTTGCCGCACTTTCCCTATCATCTCTCAGTATTCATACCCTAGGACGCAGAATCATTACTACCCACCAAAAATCCATTCCTATCCCATCCCGCAAGAGGGAAACCTCACCACCATCATCTTCGAATCCATCAAAGAAACCATGCCCACCCACAGATGGACACCACAGGTGGATGAGTGGATTTAAGAGGATAGTATTGGTTTTTATGAGGTTGGAAAGTCGTCCCAGGCACCAAGACGCAGTTCCATCCCAGAGGATCCCACAGATTGTGTGATCTCAGTGTTAGTCCCGCGTGTTGCACAACACGAAGCTCACATACATCGGGTGGAGGAGGATCGTGACTGGCTGAGGAGGGAGGTCAGGATGTTAGTTGGTAGAGTTAGGGATTAGAGCAGGAGAGATATTACAATGAGATTGGGATCCTTCATGCTTATGATTATCTGGAGGAGACTCATTCTTTCATACAATATCAACATATAATGATTGAGAGTCTCGAGTAGCAGGTGAGAGAGACAAAGTTGAGGTTGTTGGTGTCTGAGATAGGAGCAGCCACTATGGAGGTGATGATCACTTGCCTTCAGCATCAATTAGCACAAATAATGGATATTAGTCTGTTTCGGGTTATGGTAGATAGTTCTAGCCTAGGGAAGTTAGGGAGTATGATATTTTTTGGGTTTGAGGGAAGGAATAGTAGTGTAGCCGATAATAGGAAACTGCTACATCTTTTGTGTAAAATAAACATTATTCCTGTCGAAACCACACCGTTGTACACTCTATTGTTGTTTTTGAAAAATCCGATGTAAAAATATTGCGAAAATTAATGGAAAGTATGTGATTTAATGTTTATTATGCGGCTTATTTGCTTTGTTTTTTTGATATAATTGACTCTTCTAACTAAAATATCAAAGTAATGCTCAAAATAACAACTAAAATATGCCTTAAATTGAGAATCATGTATCGCACTAGAAGGAACCCAGGTCAACCCGAAACCGAGAATGAACTCAGCCACAATCAAGGTACTAGTGGCCCAATGCATAGTTGATGCCATAACAAGTTTAGAAACCCCAAGGAATTTAGGATCATGAGGTGACAGAGGGGAGAGCTTATAGGGAGATAATCGAGGTGCAACTAGAGTCTATTCATATAAATATTTATGAACTGTAAGCCAAAACCCTTCTATGGAAAATGAAAGCGTAGTTGGGCTGTCTAGGTGGATGGAAAAGATGGAGTCTGTTTTCAAGATAAGCTTCTATCTGGAGCACTATAAGTCAAGTTTGCCGCCTGCACCCTAGCAGGCGCAACCTTAAGTTGGTGGAACATTTACACCAAGACCATGGGTGTTAACGTAGCAAACATCATGTATTGGAATGATTTGAAGCAACTCATGATTGGAGAATACTATCCACACGAAGAGATGCGGAAGTGGAGCATGAGCTTTGGAATCTCATGATGCAGGAAGCCGATGTTGTTTCCTATAAAAGTCATTTTAACAACCTTGCCACCTTATGCCCCGGGATGGTTACCCCGGAAGAGAAGAAGATAGAGAGGTATATTTGAGGTTTGCCTCAACCTATCTAAGGCTTAGACACTGCCTCAAAACTGACTACCTTTGACAACACCAAGAGACTAGCCTTTAGTCTGACCCATCAAGAGGTTCATCATGGAACGATGGTTGAGAAGGTTGACCTTCCGAAGGTGGAGGGTAGAAAAAGGAAGTTTGGCAAGGAGTCTAAAAAGAAGGCTAGGAAACCAGCAGAGAAGAAGCGGAAAGTTATTCAAGCGTTTGCGGTTTCAACACCCTCGACATGGACTACCTTTGGAAGTAGCCCTAGATGCAATGAGTGTGGGTTTCATCACAATAGAGCATGTTAGGTCTGTACCAACTGCGACAAGAAAGGTCATCTTGCCAACAGATGTAAAACCCCACCTAATCGAGGAGCCACAACAGTAAATAGTCGAGTGTGTTACGAATGTGAGGAGATTGGACATATCAGGAGGCATTGTCCAATATTGAAAGGTTAGGGGGATAATGGTAGAAGCAGAGCATTTTTCATAGGATGAAGAGAGGCCATTGAAGATCCGATGGTGTTTCCTAATTAATAATTTATATGCAAATATACTTTTTAATACCAGCACCGATAAAAGCTACATTACTCCAGAACTTAGGAAGTTGTTAGATCGCCTCTCTAATAAACTTAGGGAAGCCAATAGGGTAGAAATGGCTAACAGCCAAGTCAGTAGTGTTAAATAAATACTTAGGAATTGTGCCTTAGCGTTAGATGATCATACTTTTCTCGTCGACCTTATGCCAATGGTCATTGGAAGTTTCGACATCATCATCAGTATGGACTGGTTATCCTCTAATCACGTCGAGGTGTTTTGCTTCGAGAAAGCCTTACGTCTACCCCTACCAAATGGAGAAATCTTAATCATCTACGGCGAAAAACCCAGTAGAAACCTTAGGATGATCTCCTGCATGAAGGCTAGAAAGTACTTACAGAAAAAGAATTTCGCTTTCTTAGCTTATATTGTCAATAGAAAAGACAATAAAAAGAAAAAGATCGAGGAAGTACATCAGTGTGCGATTTCCTTAATGTATTCCTTGAAGATCTACCAGGCCTACCGCCAGCTTGATAAGTAGAGTTTTGAATTAATCTACATTCAAGAGCTTCCCCAAAAATTGTAAGCTAAATTGCTAGAAAGATTATGTGAGAGTTTGAAGAAAACGAGAGCTAAAATTCGTGTGTTTCTTCTGAGAAGGAAGAACCGTTTATATAATAAACGAGATTAGGGTTTCATTAGGGTTGGGCCGTCATGAGTTGCTTTGGAAGCAAGTCAGGGTAATCCGAATTTGAATGAGGACTTAAGGTTACCAAAACTAACGAGTTTCGTTAGTTTTACCACAATCACCCTCAAGAATCCTAATTTACCACTATGTTCCCAAAACTAATGAGTTTTGTCATGAGTTGCCTTGGACCCCGCTAGGGGCGCTACCATAATCACCCCACTAGGGTTACCAACACTAACGAGTTTCGTCATGAGTTGCCTTGGACCCCGCTAGGGGCTCTGCCCCTAGACCCCGCCAAAGGGGCGCTGCCCCTTTGGAAACCCCGAACCCAGGGGCACTGCCCCTGGACCTCCAACTTGTCGTCGAACCGACTTCTAATTTGACGTTATACATGCGTGCACTCTGCATAAACCCGGACATATATTAGAATACAAATTATGAAGCCCCTTAACTCACATGTTAATTCCAGTTACATAAAATGACATGGTGACACTAAAATCACCGACATTATGGTTAGGGACTTACGGTTTGGAGTCTTCCGGCTCTAGTTCCATACGAGAGCGGGAGGAGATACCGAGACTAAGCTTATTGTGTTGTCTTCACTTCGCCGTTCCAATCTTCCAGGTGTTTGAGAGTGAGACTATCTGTTCCAGAAAGACGGAAAGAATAAACGGTTTAAGTATATTGAATAGTTAATAATATATATTCAAGGTTAGTTTCATGCTTAGTTTGGTTCCTGTTTGATTTTAAACCTTTGGGTGAGTGTGTTTTTCTTGGTTGGTGGGTAATGTGTAAACATAACCCAAACCCAATCTGTTGGTTTCAAAGAATATAACCAAATGACGACGATTTTAGGTTTAGTTTCAATTTTATCATTTTTTGTCGGTTTTGTTCACCCCTAGGTTTTATGGGTTATTTAGGTACAATAAGGTTGATCAACTACGAGTCGGTGCATATTAAATATAATTTGTTTAGTAACTATTTGATTATTAGATCATTGATTTTAATTGTAATTCTTTTTAGCTTAAAAATGATTTAATTGCCAGTTATATAAACCCTTTATATACAAAACAATTTATATACTACACTAGTTGTGAAACCCGTATATTATACGGGTTAATTAAAACATAATGTTAAACAAGAGCGATTAGATGAAAAGTTTATTTTGAATTTGAAATATGAAATAAGTGAAAATTATGAAAAAAAAAACGTGCAAAAAATAAATTAATTAAAATTATGTATTTAATTGTTAGACCCGTGTACTAAATGAATTATTATAATAAAATGTTAAATACAAATGTTTAAAGTGTAAGTTTATTTGAAATTGAAATTGAAATTTCAAATTTGAAATTAATAGTTATTATAATAGGTTTAATTTATGGAAACTAAATTAATGATATAGTGGAAATGAATAATGAAGTAATTGACAAGTGGAAAATAAATATATTTCAAAATTATGACAAAATGACATGTGTCCAAATAAATGTGTCCAAATAAACGAAAGAATGACAAGTGGCAATAACATTTTCATTTATTAGATTATATATAAACTTTTAATCATCTCCTTTTTTAAATAATGGTTTGCGAGTTATACGGTTCTGACCTATACATGCCAAATTAATGTGCTGGAAAAAGCAGAAATGGGTAGTCTAGGTTAAACGGAAACCGTGTTAATGCTACTCGCGATGTATAGACGACACGTGGATGTGAAGTTGCATTTTGTGATTAAAGAGAAGTGTTTGTGTTTCACGGTGGAAGCTAGTGCGTGTGGCATGTTTGTGATATGGGTACTTGGATTGTAACGGTTGGGGAGATGCAGTTTAATTCACTGATAAAACAAAATCATCGATTCTACTTGGACTTTAGGCATAAGTCGTTACACCATATTTCAATCATCTATTCTACTTGGACTTTGGTTGTGTGTTCATATTTCAATCATCCATCTATGTTATTTGCTTTAAATTTTTATAGTAATTTTTTTATAACTTTTACAATTAATTAAATATCTTCTTTAGGGGTGTTTCGGATTATGTTTTTTTAGTGTTGATTAGCTTATATGATGACAAAATGTAATAAATTGACAAATTGTTTATTATTGTTTGTTGTGTAAATAATATATATTATTGTTTCTTTAAATTAAGGACAAAAATGTAAGTTAACTTTAATAGAGAGTTTCTATAAGCTAAAAAAAACATATAAAAAATTAAGCAAAAAAAAATTGTTTTGCAACCCAAAACATTTAAAAGTGCTTATTGAATGTGATAATAAAAAAGGCTAATCACAAGTGCTTTAAATGAACTGTATTTTTTATGAACAATTACTGAATTAGTGAAAACTCATTTATTTAATAAATAAATGAACATTAATATGAATTCTTTTTTATTTAGTTAAATGAACTAACATAAACAATAATTTTATTCGTTCATTTATGTTTGTAAATATTCTTTTACGTTTTGCATTTAACTTATTTTATGTTCAGTTATTATATAATATTACATGTAATAACTCTAAAAAATGTTGTGATGTGTTTGTAAAATATAGAAACTAATTTTAGGAATTTTGTATGAACACTAACAAAAATCAATAATATTTTGATATAAGAAAAAGATTTTTCACACCCCTTCCTTGTCTCCAGTACTAAGAAGACGAGTAACCCCTCTTACAAACATTTGTTCCATTCATTGAATAATTATATATTGTGTTTTTTAGTTTTGTATAGGATATAACCGAAGTCAATTGTATTAGACTCAAATGCATTTTTATGACATTTTAATCTACTAATAGCAATGTAATAACATCACCCATGTTTTTATAAAAAAAAAAAGGAAAAAAATGAAAAGAAAAAAAAAGAAGAGGTCAAGTCAAAGAATCTTATTCACAATCTTCACATTATGATATATTAAAGAATCTTATTCACAATCTTCACATTATGATATATTAGTTTATCTTTGTTTATTAAGTTCGTTGTTCTTATATATGTTGATTTATGTTCATATATGTTAAGTTGCGTTTATTTATTTGCATTCGTTTAACATCTTAACAAACATGAACATGGTAATTTGTTAAACAAACAAATATGAACAAAGAAATTTGTTAAATAAACGAATATGAACAAGAAAATATGTTCGTTTATCCGTTTGTGTTCATTTGTTTTTCTGATTAACTTAAACAAACAAACATGAATAAACCCATGTTTGTGTTCGTTTAGTTCATTTATAGGCCTGCTGTGTCAATGACATCCAAAGTGGCATCAGTGTCGATGGAAAACAAAACCCCTTAAGAACCACAAATTTCATAGGCTTGCGTGAACCAAAAATGTTTAAAACTGAAAATATGGTTCGCAATTTGGCATTACATATCAATTAGTCGCTGAGAATTTTTTTTGACACTGTAAATACACGCATCAACCCAACCATAACCCAAACCTAATTTTAATCCCAACCCGAAACCAATTCTAATACTAACCCTAACCATCAACCCAACTCATACCCGAATTCGAACCCGAGTCTAAGTCCCAACCAAAAATCGAGCCCGAGACACGAGAAAACCTTGGCAAATGGAGGGCCAAAAATATTTGATGTAGTGTGAGTGCGGAGAAAGAATTGGAAAAGGCGTAGTGCAGACATTTTACGAATTTTAATTTCTTAAATGTCATTTCTAGTTTTTAATTTCCTAAATATCATTTTTATTTCTAGTTCTTTTTTTTTTTTTTTTTTTTTTTTTTTTTTTTTTTTTTTTTTTCCTGAGGACACCTTCCCTGATATGAGCTTAATGTTATGGTTTTTATTTTTAAAATGTTGTGAAATGTTTGGTTTTAAAAATGTAAAATTTTGGAGACATTAGAGAGCACCATATCCTAATGTAGGCATGAAATGACATGTATTGGGAGCATCCTATATGGTACCAAATGTTGGAGACATTCTTAAGTTGTATTTGGTTGGCCGGAAAGAAATGAAATTCAAGAAAAAATATTCAAATTCTTTTGAATTCATGCGTTTGATTAGACTTAGGGGGAGGTGGTGGATTCCTAAATGAATTCAATTTTCCACCGTATGGAGAAAAATGAATTTCTTCCAAACATAGATGAAAAACATTCATTCTCATCAAATGAAAGTGGTAGTATATATAAAAATATCTTATTTATTTATCAGAAACCAACACCTACCACAACCGATACCGACCACCAACCAACACCACCGTCACTACTACCGCTACCAACATCACCGTCACCACTACTACTGCCCCCACCATCCACCACTGCCATTACCACCACCACCACCATCACCCACCACTAGTATCCACTGCCACCACCACTACCACCGCCACCACTATTACAGCTACCAACACCACCACTACCATCACACATCACCACTACCACCATCGCCACCACCTCCATCGCCACCATTATCGCTACTACCACCACCACTACCATCACTTGCCACCACTACTGTTGCCGCCGCCGCCGCCTCCGCCACCACCACCACCGTTGTCATCGCAACTGCGAATAATTTACTATTTTATAACTATATGTAATGTATCTTTACATATAAGTTAGAAAATAAACTAAAATTAAGCAAAACAGAAAAAAGGGTAATTATGTCATTTTACATCGATTCCAATTTTATTTTCTACGAACCAAATAGAATCTGGAATTAATTCTAATTTTATTTCCTGCCAACCAAACATGACATAGAATTATATTCAAATTATTGATAGGTTTCTTTTCCAATTCCAATTGTAATTGCAATTCATTCGGAAACATTTTACAATCCAAACAACACCTAAGACTCCACATCCTTTAAACCAGAGGGAATGGTGCTACGTGTTGCACTCCCTATCCCCTATCTCCTACCACATCAACGTCATCTCAATTTCATCTCAATTTTACTACAGTATCATTATTTCTTAATACACACAAGAAATGGTCACCATGGCATTCCATTTTTTAATTTATTTAAACAATTTTATTTAATTAAAAACTTAAAACTTATTTAACTAAAATAGAAAAAAATATATAACAAAAAACACATAAAAACGTAAGAACGAAAAAGTACAAAAAATAAATAAATAAAAATTTTCAATCGTCTAATGACACAATGGATGATTAAACAACCAAATGAATCCACAATTCGTTCCAACCCTTATGCAACATTAGAAGCATCTTCTAGGGCTAAGATTTTCCCAAGAAGTTGTGATGAAGCCATTACTTCCACAAGAACATATCATTTTGGGAGGGTGAGACAAGAATAATATTTTCCTGAAGAACACAGTAAAAATGAGTGAGTACAAAGTAGTGAGGCGAAGGAGACAATTTCCTGGTGTCGAGTCTTTATTATAGATGACCATGAAATGACTAAAATGCCCCAAATATGAGTGTCATATGATGCTCAAACCAGAGAAAAATGTCGAAATAGTGTGTCGTGTAAATTACATGGCCTTGTAATTTGCAAGGAAAAAGTTACACGAACCTTGGAATGATTTGCAACTCCTGAAACAAATTTTTAGTGCATGTTGTTGTTTGGATGGTTTTGGCATGAAAACCATACTTACAAGAACATCAAGGATGTTTATCTGTCTTTGTTGTCGAATGCATCATGATAATTAGTTACTTTCAGACACACATTATAATTTATTCACATGACAATAAGATATTTATAGTCATAATTTTTTTATACACATTATAATTTATTCACATGACAATAAGATATTTATAGTCATAATTTATTTTATCTCTATCATGAACATTTGTTACTTTTAGACACACATAAATAGTAAATCGTGACCATGAAATACTTATAGTCGTACTTTACTTCTCTCACCATGTGGTTAATAAATTCTACCACTTGGTCACACAGAAAGGAATATCGTAACCATGCATTAGCTTTTTGCTACAAAGGTAAAGGGGTATTCTAACCTAGTTATGCAACCAATGATACAGAAAAAATTAACGTTCAATTCCTTACTGTTCAAACCTTCGATCAAGCTTATCTACCTTTTGATAAGTAGAAATGGATCATTTATGAGATCAAGTAATTGGAAATCAAAGCTCGGAGGCTTAATAAGAGCCCAATTGAAAGAACGTGAAACTCACCTAAACTAGCATCAAGGTTTTTTATATTTTTCATTTATAATTATTGTTGTTTAGTTGTAAAATTATCCTATTTTAACCTTTTAAGTATTTTTTTTTTATGTTTTGGACCAAAGTTGAAGGTGATGCTTTGTGCCTACTATTCATTTATAAGAAAAAATGATTGGTGGAGGAACCTAAGGATATTATGGATCAAAAAGTGAAGAAGTTGAGGTGAAAGATAATTGATAAAGATAATTGATTTAGTCTTTGTCAAATGGAAGCATACAATAGGGCCAAATTTTAGATGAGAGATGGAAGAGTGGACGAGAAAGGGACACATGCACTTGTTTTTGAAACTCATGATTCCAAGAACATAATATTTACAATGGGGAGGTAATTGTAACATTCTATTTTTTGAAAAAGTTATTCTTTTATTTTAAATAGATGAAATCTATGTATGTATATGAGCTATTTTTATTTTATATATTACTGCAAATTATACATTTTTATTTCTATGTTATTTTTCACAATTATGATTAACCTATATTAATCACTAACCGACTAAAACCGTTAACCAAAACCAATACTAATCAATAACCAATTAACCCATTGATACTAAAATATATTAACACATTGTAATGTTTTTGGTTTGATTTTGGTTAATAACCAATCCAAACCTTCTCATACACACCTCTAACTTTCGGTTGACTTTGGGACAGGAAAACTAGCTCACAATACAACTCTTCATCAGAATACTTTTCAGTTGTTGGATGATCCATTTGGCCTTGAGGATCTCATTCGCAAGTCTTAAAAAAAGTCAAGGCATGGTGACTAATGGTCCTTTGTATCCGCAACTTTTACTCCGGTTCAATCTATATTTGGAGAACATGGTGCCCAAAAATTAGGGTAAATCGGCCACACCTTTCACCTCTCTCTGTTGTGGTGGTGGTGGTGCTTCCATTTTGGTCACCGGATGCTCCAACAAAACTACAATACGGGTCGGTAAACAACCGTATGTTTCCTCGATACCTACTATAGTAGTCAAAATAACTTCTACAATTGATGGGGTAAGTTTTTATGTAAGGGAGTGCCTTCAGGGGGTTAGACAAAAGTATGAGGGGGAAAAGATTGTTGTCGTGGGTGACAGGTTGTAAGTCCTTTAAGGGATGATTTTGGTGACTCTTTTTCTCAACATGTAGACTCTTTTATACCTCCAAAAAAACCAATGTATAGTGTTTCTTTACTTGAAAAATTCAATGACTTTATAGAAATGGGGCAAGTAATGGGAAATGAAAAATGAAGGGGTGTGAGAAAGATTCACATAATTTTCTTAATCGTATGATAAGAGATGAATATTGTTCTCCTAAACATACAAGGGTTGGGTCCAAGAGAAAAAATTTGGTGAGAAATTTATGCTTAAAAATTGTGTTTATTTTCTTTCTTTGCTCCTCAGTAGATTACTGCTAAACGATTATTATAGCTCATATTTTATCTTGTATTAATGATTGGAATGGCGAAGTGATTTTGATGGGTGATTTCAATGAGACGAGGTTTGATTATAAGAGACATGAATCATTTTTTTTGGCCATTCAGGATCGTTTAGGGCCTCAAAACATGTTTTTATTTGTATTTTTATTTACGAAAACTTTTTATTTTGAGTTTTGATTTAGATAATTGATTGCAGATTTTTTCCTAATCAATTATGATCTCTTAGGGTTAAGAACGCATGCTTATCTGATCCTCCTTATAGGGTTATCGCTTTTTATTGTTTGGGGACGTTTTTTGATTAATAATTAATAAAGAATCCAACTTTGGAGTTGTCTTTGTTCTTTGTATCAATGTTGTTTGTAATTTTCCATTCACTCTAATCATATAGGTATCAAGATCTTTGTCTCGGATGGGTTGTTACATTGAATAATCTTCTGGGTATGGATCATCTTACCCCTATAAAATTAATGTTTTTGTCTGAAGCTTTTTTTTTTGAACAAAATTTCTACTAGAGATAATCTTTCTTCTATTGGTCTAGATATTAATTCGATGTTATGTCTGCATAACAACCAGAGAGTGTCAGTCATTTGTTCTTTGAGTGTGACTTGGTTGTCGATTTATTGAATATTTTATGCATATAGTGGAATCTTTCGATGCCTATTGTGAATTATATAATAGATTGATTGATTAATAGTTAGGGTTAAGCTTCATATAAATAGGGATCCATAAGGGGTTGTTGGCCTAACCTAAACCCTAAGGGCCTTGGGCCTAAATCGTAAGTGCTAACATTATAACCCCCCCCCCCCCCCCCCCCCGGACAGATTGATTGGGAGGAGTTGCTTAGACTTGAAAACTAAAAAAACATAAATGAAGACAACGGTTGTGGCAACGCTCTGATGATGATGACTACAATGACTGCTCATCGGAGAAGGAGAAGAAACGATGACCAACGACAATTGCTTTTTATAAGAAGAGAGGAGCGGTGACGATGACGATCATGGAGTTAGCAACAAAAGAGTCTGGAGAAAAACGTTAAGAAAGAAAGAGTGCTCGAATTGCGGCGGACGGAGCCTATTCCAGATGACTTGGAAAATAGAACTTAAGAAGAGGCGAACTGAGGAATAGGCAGACAGCTCAGAGGCAGGGGTCATCCAAGGAGGATGCATAAGCAAACGAGGTAGTAGAAGAAGCCGAGGAAAGAGCATTGGTTTAGTGCCGAAGACTGGGAAAAAAATGGAGCATAATGAAGGTACCTATGACGACTATAATGTCTTCGGAGGTAGAGGGCGGTGACTACGTGTTATGGTCAGTAGTATGGTTTTAACCTAAAACTCTGATATCATGTTATAAAATAGATTGATTGGTTGATTAATAGTGAGTATTAAACCTCATATAAACAGGGATACATAAAGGGCCCTTGGCCTAACGTAAACCCTAAGGTCTTGGACCTAAACCTTAAATGCTAACATACTAACATTCAGCTTTCCTTTCCATATTGGATTGACTGGGTTGATACGT